>NW_010178309.1:0-72062 GCF_000695765.1 Mesitornis unicolor | reverse complement strand
CCGGCACTTGGCCTCCAGTATTCCCTCCAATATTTCATACTTCCCTGGAAACAATAGCTGTTTTCCTCAGGAGCTGCAGGGTCCTAAACCTTGTGACATTGATCTTTTCTGTCTTTCAGAGCACTAACACTTCTCCTTAAGCTTCAAAAATGCAAACCTCGTATCAAGATACAACATTTTAAAGCCACATGCTTTAGAACAAAGCTTTTTCTTACTGTTTTCCTTTTTTCAGGGAACTTGTGCCGCTGTACTGGATACAGGCCGATCCTAGATGCTGGTAAAACCTTCTGTAAGGTAGGAAGTAATGATGATAGGAATATTAGGTCATGGCCATTAGTGTATATATGTACACAAACCATCAAGATTTTCTTTAAGATCATATCTTTCATCTGTTAAGAGATGTAGGTGTAAGTAAGGTGTAGACTGGCCTAACCCATTACAAAAATTAACACAAATTAACTTAGTGTCTAGTCTGGATTATGAAGAGTAATCTGAAATAACTGCATGTGTTTTACTGTGGGTCAGTACTGGCATAAACAAAAGCAGAATTTGGATTGATGTTCTTAGTAATTTATCCTGTAATGCAGCATGTAAAAAATCTACAGTGAAAGAAGTGGGAGAGTGAGCAATGGATAAAAGAAATAATGGAGATGATCTATGTGTGCTCTCACAAGGTCAAATGAATTTCACATAGTATGAATTATTTCATATTAAGGGCTTCAACATCCAATGATTTTAAGTTATTTTTGGATATCACTTCTTTAATGCATAATCCTTCCAATTTAGCTTATTTTTAAACTTCATCTAGAACTTAATTTAAATATAGAGAGACACTCTTACTAGCTTAAGCAGGCTTTGACTCATTGCCATTCTGGGCAATAGTTCACTAATGGAATATTCCTACTTTAGGAATCCATTTGTTGTCAAAGGAAAGCAAATGGAAAGTGTTGCTTGGATCAGGAAGATGATTTGTTTGACAAGGAAGATAAGGTAGGGTTTTAAGTATTTTGCCTGTCCTATTTAGATATAAAACTTATAGGAAGAATATTGCATGGCTTTTTTCTTGTAATTAAAGTAAATGCAATATGCTCTGCCATTTTTATCCTCCACCTTATTAGCCTTCCATATTATTTGTAAAATAATGTATTCTCTTATTCCTTGCAAGTAATTTGGAGATATTTCTGAAAATTAAGGATTCTTCATGTATATTTGTATGAGGAGGTGATGGTGTGACTGATCTCCAGAGCTGAGATTTGAGCAGGTCTTCAAGCTCAGGAGTAATTATAGTCTCAGCTCTACTTGTACAGTGATCGTCATATTGTGCAAGAAATTGTCATATGTGGAACTTAAATCAGTGATCAATGAGGACCTGAATGTAACTACTGATCTCTTAGGAATCTAAGTGCTGGCTTGAGTCTGAAGAACTAACACACTCTTAAAAATCAGAATTATTATTGTTATTTTATGTGAAACCTCTTATCCATACAAATATTTGACTTTTTTCTCAATTTTCTTTCAATAATATCTGATCTGCTTTTTTTCGAGTACTGTAGATTGGTGTGAAACCAGTTACTTTCTTATAGTAGGAATAAGGTAGCCTGTAGTTAGTTTTCAGTTGCTTGCCTCTTCATTGTAATTTGTATTAGCAGTGAACTTTGAGAAACTGTTAGGAACAGTTCCTTCACCTCAGCAGCTCCACATGATGTGTAGTAATTTGGCACCAAATCCAAGTGATAATGAAATTAATTATTTTCTACTGACTTCAGTGGGACCCTCATGGTTTGTTCTTGGTTTTGCTGTTTGTATTTTTTTTAAATGGAATTAGTGATGAGAGAAAATTCTTGGTCTTTTCTTGTTTTCTTTCTTTTTAAGGTTGCCACCAAACTATTTTCAACAGATGAATTCCAGCCCTTAGATCCCACCCAGGAGCTTATATTTCCTCCAGAACTAATGGTAATTTTTGGACTGTTCTTATGGACTTACGGACTGTTCTTTAGCTCTGTTTTCCTTAGTAGTCCATATTTCAGAACCCGTTCTGAAGTCCTGCTTAGAAGTAATTCATCAGAAGAAATGTCATAACATTTTAATATAAATTGAAAATTATATCACTTTATTTAAAAGTGGGCTTATTGAATATTCACATACAGAAATTAATCATGTTGGGAAAATGCAGCTGCAGAGTTAGGTATTAGGTGAGAAGATAAAGAAGTAACCTAAACTGCATTTTCAGTGCAGCACCTGAAGATACAAATGCTTCTCAGCAAACTGAATGGCAAACACTTTTTCACATTGGCAAAACAATGCATTTTCCCCATTCTGTGGCTAATAGTCAGCCTCAGATAGCCACCGAGACCAGAGTGTATTTAGCCCCAGTGATTACAGTATGACAAAGATGTAGGCAACTGAAAGGAGCTATTCCTAAATTCTTTTGCTTAGAGGCTATTAATTATCAATCTTGATTATTAGTCCAATGGAATTAATTGAAGATGTTGCACTCATGAGGTTTAGAAATTCACCACTGTGCAAAGAGCCAGCATAGCAGTCTCATTTCTGTCTAATTTTGAAGGATTAAGTAGAGGTGCAGTTGTTTAAGAACTTCTTTTGACTTTCAGTCTAGCATCTGTTAGACCTTGCAAATGTCTATGTGTCTAAATATTTTAATTCGCCACATTTCCCCATCAGAGAATGGCTGAAAATCAACCAAAAAGAACTCTGGCTTTTCGTGGGGAACGAATGACCTGGATTTCTCCTGTAAGCTTAGATGAATTACTGGATCTGAAAGCTGCCTACCCCAAAGCACCTCTTGTGGTTGGGAACACCAGTCTGGGTATGTATACAATCAGAATGTCTCCTGTTGCCATAGATCAACTAGGCATGTTGGAGTTGTCATTATAAAAAATGTCTTTTGTCTAAATCTATTTTTATCTGGTAGGACCTGAGATGAAGCTTAAAGGTGTGTTCCATCCAATTGTTGTTGCTCCTGCAAGGATCCCGGATCTGAATGTGGTGAAATTCATGGATGATGGTCAGTAGACTTTGCGTTGTTCAGACATAGGATATTCCTCTGCAGTAAGGGATGCTGCTACATTCCATAGTCCTGAAGGTGTGAAGTGCTGTGCAACTCATTCCTAAGCATGCTTGGTTCTTTCCCAGGTCGAGGTGGCTGTGGCCACTATCCCAGTGCATGATACAGTTTTGTCTTCTTGACAGAGTGCAGTACCAACCAGCAGTATTATCTTGGGCCTCCTTAGTCTTACTAGTGCAAGGTTAATTACTCTGTTAATACTGGTTCTGGTGCTAAGTCCTGTAATATTCCCTTTATGATCTCTCTACCATGCTATGCCTTATAGCAGGGAGAGACTCAAATAGAACCACATTGAGAGCTTGCAACACTGCATGTTTGTCTACGTTAGGAAAAAAGGCTGTGATTAAACTGGCATAGCTAATATGCATTAAGTAACCTTATTCTCAATCATAAGCGCATCAGTTATTGTAGATTAAAATATTATACCTCAATTTATGTATTTAAGATAAGCATGGATTTACTTTTTTAGTAAAAGTTACACTGGGTTTTAGTTTTTAAATAAATTCTATTGAAATTAGAAATAACAACTAGAAATATATTTAAATTTACTTTAATAGCCTAAATTAATTAAATATAAATTATGTTATGCAAGTTTAATGCCAAAGTTTTAAGGAAAATTAAACTCTGATGAAAATTACTTGCTATATGCCTATTATATTTTTGATCGAATTCCAGTGTTCATTCACAACATTCATACATTATGTAAATAAAATGTAAGAATTTTCAATAGAAAGGCACTGTTTACCATTTTATCATATTGACATTTTTATAGGTTGTCTTTCTAGTGGGAAAAAGAAAACCAAAATCAGTGTTAGGACTGTCTGGGGTTTTTTTCAAATACTACCTACACATACCTTAAGAGAATAACTAGAATGTACATATGCAAAGCAAGATCAAATTATGATTAAAATTATGTTTAAAAATAGGAAGGGCCTGTTTGAAAGCATTTTGAAGCTGACTCACCTTTGGGTGAAACATCACCTAAACATTTAATCGAAGATGGTACAAGGGAAGCAGTTGGAATGGGCAGCTGGAAGCAGAGAAGGGATTCCCCTGTCAGTAGAAGTGGTGAGCAATTAGCTCAATTTCATAATGCCATGAAATTTTACCCTCACTTTCCTGAATTGAAAGGTCACAGTACATTTAAAAAGCAAAGGTCCCTCTCCTTCTATCTGCCCGCATTCCACATGAGCAGTTGTGAACACAGTTTAAAACTTAGGCAATAAGGCAACATGTGCATTACACTTTCTTAATCTTTTGGTTACAGGATTAACTCTGGGAGCTGCCTGCAGCCTCTCTCTAGTGAAAGACATCTTGACAAATGCAATCTCAGAGTTTCCTGAAGAAAAGACACAGGTTTTCTGTGCTGTCTTGAAGCAATTAAGAACTCTGGGTGGAGAACAGATAAGAAATGTTGCTGTATGTTGTCTGTTACTTGCAATAACCATTGTAACAAATGTGAAATTGCTCCCAACCATATGTAAAACTTGCATTTTAATTCTGTTTTTAGCAGTGAATTTTCTATTACATTATTTTTGAGCTTTTGATATGTATAAATTTATGTATAGTCCACATGTTATGTGGTCACTTAACATAAAAATGTAAAGATGATGGAGAAAGGTAACATGATTTTTTTTTTCAAGTCATTAGGTGGAAACATCATAAGTAGAAAATCAACCTCAGACTTGAATCCTATTCTGGCAGCCAGCAACTGTATTCTCAGTCTGGCTTCAAGAGGTAAGTGGAGATACCTCTGGCACTACTACAGTGACAGGCTATAGTGTCCTATTGTATGAGGAGAGTGGAAATAACAGCAGGTGAGCATTTGTTAAGGAGCCCTTTTCCCACTCTTATAAAACATCACATCTGCAAGAGAAGCAATTTGCAAGCGAAGAACGTATCAGAGATTCTCATGACAAGTGTAAGCATTCAGACCAACCAGATCACATGAGTTTCTGTGGGCAGTTAATTACTATAAGCACTCATTAAACCTCACAGTTTGAGTAGCTGTGTACTGCCTCCTTGTTAGTTATTTTTTGTAACTGATGGTTTGCTCTGGTTTTAAAATCACTCTCTGGCCTTAAGAACTCTGGCTTCTCATTCCTCACAGATACGTAGTTCTGACGCAGGAGCCACTAGTCCGTCACCTTTTTCCGTGCCCATTTCCTCTGTTTCCTTCCATCACTGTATACAAGCTCCCCTTTACCTGCTCCTTTTCTTGTGCACTACCTTACCTTTGGAAGGTTGATGAAATTATTGGTAAACATGAGCTATCTGGTGGCCTGGAGTTGCATGCTCTCCCTTCTAAGTGGCTTATGTCCTTTTTGCCCTTGATCCAAACAGGGTGCATGTTGCCATTTCAGATCTTGTAATACTCCACACCCTGAAATACACATTCTTTAAGGGGTTGTTTCTGAGCTAGGATTTCTTTGAACAAGTACACAAAAACTTATTCTGTTTGATTTCCATTATTTCTTCCTGTGTATCTAGGCATTGAGAGGAAAAATACCTGTCATAATGTTGTTCTGACAAGTGAAAGTGCAAACATTTGCATCTTCTTAACAATTCTGATGATGTGCCTACTTATTTGAGTGATGAATAGGATTACTGATTGATTTCTCTTTCTGTTAACTTGTCAGAGTTTTACTGCTGGAAGAGGGTTTTAGGCATTTTCACAGGTTTTTAAGGTGTTTCTTTAGCAAACGGTAGCCAGTGAAACATAGGAAAAGTGAGTCGTTCAAGAAAAGGAGGTTGCAGGAACACTATTAGTTCTTAGTAGTTATTTTAGATCACAGTGTAAGAGAAAATGCACCTTCCTGCAGGCTCACAGGTGGGATTAGACAGTAATCTTTATGTATGTAAATGAAGTAAGTGTATGCTGGATGGAATGGCAAAAGCAAAAATCCAGAAATGCTAGTGCTGCTACTCTTAAAAGTGTTATTTTTCAGATTCACACTTCAGCAAAATAAAATTCCTTTACTAAAATCTTACTGTCACACTGGTTATATTTGAGGAATGCAAATTTAATGCTAAATTATATTCTAGGATGAACAGGTTAGAGTGTCATCATCACACATAACATGAAAAGCATGAAGAAAATAATCTTGCTGTAAAGCAGCCAGTCTTGAAGTATCATGTTCATTGGGCGTGAGGGGAGTATTTTAATACATGAACCTTTTAAAAATGGCACAGAAGATTATCTGGTTATAGAAAGTCCTGGGATAGGTCAGGGCTACTGCAAGATAAATATTGTCTAGTTGTAAGAAATAATTTATTTGAAAATGCATTGGACCCCTTAGGCTGCATGTGAAAAGTACAAAGGGCACAGAAAACTAGTAAAAATTAGACTTTGACTTCATTTGTCAAGCACACATGGTTAAATTCCACACTGGTGAATCACTGAATTTCCATCTGTACAACGTTTATGCTTCTGTGTTCTTGCAAAATGACAGTGCTACTTGACAATTGCGTTACTGGTACAGTTGCAGTCCTACCAACAAAACTCCTTGAGTCAATGCAGCTTCTTTAATTAACAGAATCAGTTATACGTGTTAAAATGTTACATTTCCAGAAGGCTTGCTAGCTTAGCTGTGTTTGCTAACCTGATGTAGCATAGATTAAGTTTAAGTGTTCAAAGGGCTCTTATGGATTTATGTTCCTTGCAGAATATTGTCTTACTCCCTTTTGAAATTACCATCTTTAATAGTATATATGATAGAATGACAAACATAGTCACTTTTTGAATAATCTTCCAAAAAGAGAAAGGAAAAAGCAATAGCATTTATTCCCTTCTGGACTCCTGGAATTGTACAGCATCTCAGAACAAAACCAAACAAAAAAAAAATTTTACTTCTGCAGCAGTTGTCTCCCATTCAGTTTTCTTCCTCATTCTTTATGTTTTAGAAGGAAACAGATTGACAGGAGTGCAGATGAGATCATTGTGGCAGTATCCGAAAGGAGGATTATGGAATTGGGGTTGATCTCTGGGTGCTTTCTTAGGACTCTGGTGTTATGATATTAGGGAAGATGAAGTAGTCATTTATAACTATAGTGCATACTACTGACAATTTGTTATGTAAACTCTGCAGTTATTTACTCGGGTATAACTTTAGGTATTTCTTGCTGATTAAAATATGATTGATAAATGTTAATTGCACAATTGTACAGACATTTCTAGATTCAGGTTTTGGTTGTTGGTTTTTTTGGTTTTTTTTAGGAAGAAAACGACAGATTCCTTTGAGTGATATTTTTGCAGATGGAGTTGGTAACAATACCATTACTCCAGAAGAGATTTTAGTCTCTGTCCATATTCCTCATTCTAGGAAGGTAAGTTACTGGTTTGTTTAGATTTGCTTTATGCAAAGTTAAAGACTACTAAATAAAGAGCAGGGGGTGGCATAATCCCTATGTTTAAAATAACACTATTACTGTGTGCGTTCTGAATTTTTTATGTTTGATCCTGTCAGTGCCATACTATCTCCCAGCCAAAAAACACAACACAGCAGGTAGTTGGTGATACATAATGAGTGATATTCAGACAAAAGTGTACCTTTACGGCAACAGCAATTGTCTAGACCTTGTACAGAAAGGGGACTTGGACAAGCTGCCATAGTCCTCACCAAAGCAGGCTGCTCACCTGTGATACGGTTTTCATCAAGCAGGTAAAATATTGTTGTGTCTTGAGGATTTTTCTTAAACTGAGATAAGATCAGACACGTGCGTGGTGCTTCCGTAAATGTTGCTGAATTGAATAATAGTCTATGGCTGATATTGCGTTTGCAATATGGATATGGATGTGGAATCTTATAAGAGAATTATGAGTTGTGTTATCCGAGTACTGAAGTTTGGCAATACTTTGAAACCTCTAAGCTTTTGGTCTTGTTATAAATGCAACTCCACAAGATCTGTGTCTTCCAGCTATGTACCATGAAAAAAATCTACGTCATCTGAACTGTGTAGGTGGTGGAGGATTGGGTATGAGCTGCTAGAAAATTTAAGATGCTATAGTTACTGAAATGTCAAGAGAAAGATGTGTATGGTCTTGAATGCTTAGGAAGTTGAATTTATCCTCTTCATTTTTTATTCTCTTTCTTCACATAACACAGTAACAAGTTCAGATACTTACATGTCTGCAGGTTACCCACTTCTGTCTGATCTTGCTCAGGGGGAGTATGTCTCTGCGTTTCGACAAGCACCAAGACGGGAAAATGCTCTCCCAATAACCAATGCTGGAATGAGAGTCCTTTTTGAAGAAGGTACAGACATAATAAAGGATTTAAGCATCTTCTATGGAGGTGCTGTCTCGACCACAGTCTGTGCAAAACAAACCTGTTGCACACTTGTTGGAAGGTACATTTTCTCTGCCTTCTCTGTATCTCTGAAAAAAGGTACTTTGGGAGATTGGGTGTACTTCCTTGGAGTGTGAAAGTACAGAAAGATTTCTCTTGCCTAACCGATGCCACGTCTGTTCGAGTGAAGGATCTGGTCAAACCTTAATGATGAATTTTCAGGATTGTTACATTTTGGAGTCTGTAGATGCATGCAACTCCAGTGTGAAGTATGCAGAGAGATATGAGCCGTAGAGAGGTGGATAAGGTATACATGGTCAGTTGTGTACCTGAACCAAAGCACTGGTAAATGACACAGTATCCCATAGGTTTGATGATCCCCTAGTATCGGTGTTCTTGAGAACTTCAGTTTGGCTCTAATAGATACAAAGTTTGAGAACTTCATATGGGCCCAATAAACTTAGGAGCACAAGTCAACCCTTAAGCTTTTTAATATCTCTTCATCTACAAGATTAATAATAATCTAGTAATCTCTGAAGTTAATCCCTGACATTCCCTCCCATTTTGCAGTGTCTTTCCAAAGTTTGGAGGACAAAAATTACAAATAATTCAAGCAGTATAAAACCATTTATCTAAACACAGTTTACTGTTTTACCATTTAATATGCAACTGTTTCACTAGTTGAAACACTCATTAGTTTTTGCTGCTTTACATGATTAAATTTATTTTAACTGATTTATATTTTGATATCTAGGGTTGTGTAACTATGGAGAATTAACTCTGTTGAGTTACTTCAAGGAGACATCCTTTTCAGCCAATGTAACAACTATGTAACACTAATCAGATTCCTCGGAAGCATCTACAGTTTGCATCACTATCGTTACCCACTTTTCTTTAAATACAGGACAGTATCTGCTGAATAGTGATGACCTGTAAGACTGTTAAATCAGCTTTAAAGCTGGAATAGGTTTTCTGTATTTATTTATTTTTAAAAGGCTGGCATAATGCTCAATTCCATTGGCTATGCAGTTTTTGAAAGTGCATGCCATCATTAGAATCAATATTTTGGCTTCATTGTGAGCGGAATTATGTCTGTGGGCCCATGGTACAAATTTATTACTGCAATTTGGGGTTTTTTTGAGTCCTAGTCTGATTATATCTATTATTCTTTCTGACAGACACTGGAATGAACCAATGTTGGATGAAGCTTGCAGACTGGTTCTTAAAGAAATTGCTCTTCCAGGCTTAGTCAGTGGTGAAAAAGTAAACTACAAGAAAACTTTGATAGTCAGTTTATTCTACAGATTTTTCTTGGAAGTACTGCAGTCACTGAAGAAAATGGTAAATTAGTTCTCCATGTCTGCTTTTGTGCAAGCAAATGAAAGTGATTTGGTTTTTTCTTTTTTTCTGTTGATGCTTGTGATTTGTACAATGTCCTGAATACTGTCTTTGGGGTTCAAATCTACAGAAGGACATAAGCGCTCAGCTCCCAAAGAGATTGATGGAGAGATGCCCATTTAACTTTTAGGTGCTCAGATATCTTTACCTTGGACATAAGGCTTTAAAAAAAATTGAGCCATGTTAGTGCAATGGTATATCACTGTTGAGCTCCCAGGCCCAAAGAAAACATACATGAGGTCTTACTTCATCTGCCTGTAGTTCAAAACAGAAGTAGAATAGAAATAAAGGCTTTGGAAAGCAACTGTAGGTGTTAAACCAACCCTCCTTGTGTGAGTTGTAGCCTGGGAGAGGAAGACTCTAAAATTTCACTTCCCAACACGTTCTAAGTGTAATTTACTTATTTGTGTCTTAAATCTGTTCTTATGAGGAAAACATACCTTTTGCCCTTTTCTTCTGTGTTACCTTGAATTCTTTCCTTTGAATTACTATTACTAGGTAATTTACTATTACCATGAATGAGTCTGTGCCAGTTCTGATCAGACCACTGTTCTGATGACTATCCCTGCTTTATGTTGCTTACTTTAAACAAGCATATTCATTGAATCCAATATATTTTAAAATATTATATAGTGAAATCTCAAAACTAGATTGTTTTAAAATCGAGGGATTTTAGAGCCTTTTTAGCTTGTGAGAGTCTTGGATGAATTTCCTGCATAAAGAGTTTGTATTTGGTGATTTTTTTTGTTGTTAGTTTTTTTAATTTGAATGTTTAAGGTGCGAGTTTAGTAGTAATGCACTTCCTTTTCAGGATCCTTGCCACTATCCTGGCATACCTATGGAATATATGAGTGTACTACAAGATTTCCAGACCAAAATGCCCCTCAGTATCCAAATATACCAGGCAAGTGATTTTATTCTAAGATTATTCTGCGCTTTATAAGACTTGGTAAAAAGTCACAGTTCAAGCATGACCCTTGCTTTGAAGCTGGTACAAATTTTCCAAAGGATTGAAGGCCTTTAGTGGTTGATTTTAACTGTATCTCAATTAGAAAAACCTTGTCTATTAAAGTAGACTCATACGGGTATGCTCACTTCTTCTAAACAGTTCTAAAAAGATAAATATGCTGAACAAACTCCAGAGCTGTCAGACAGCTTAAACTTGATATATTGCAGTGTGCAACTCCATTGGAAAAAAAAAATTAGAGGAAAATAAAAAAGATAGCAAAACCCAAGTCTATAGCTATCACTATTAGATTCTTGTCTCAAGATACACTCTTAAGATCTCAGAGGTCTTTTAGGTCTTGCTGGGAGTTCAGGAATCAGAATGGAGTTTGTGATGGCTAGCTCATCAAATTACCAAGAGTATTGAAGGAGAAGTCAGCAGTAGAGGGCAGCAAAGAACACCTTTTGAATTTTCTGAGCTCACCCTTGTGACTAGATCATGGTGGGAACTCCTGCAAGGATTTTTGATATTTTGGTACCCTCGATACACAATTAAAAATCTCAAGTTTTTGAAAACCTAAAGAAAATTCAACTGAAATCTAGGTAAATGGGTTTTTTTTTCATTTCCAGGTATTCTTTAGAATAATATTTAGCTTTAAATATTTAAATTTAAGTCATTATCTTCAGCTTCCTTCAGACTTACCATTAAAAAAATAAATAAATACTACAGACTTGTAAAAGGGGCCAGGATCAAAGGAACTAGTTCTTTATGTCTTTTGGCAATTTATTCCCCAGTTGCAAGAAAGTGACTAAACAACAGAAATGGAAACAACTTGTTATTCAGATCAGTTGGCACTGGGGAACAGAAATTATTTAGAAACCGAGAAAATCTGTTTTTTTCACTTTTGAATTTCTATGTAACTTTTGCAAGTCCCTATCTTTTGTCTGGAGTTCTTCATCTGAACATTATTAAGCTTTTAAAATTAAGGGGAGAAAAAAAAATGCATATCCTGAAAGATAAATACATGGTCATTCTGTTAGTGGAAAAGTTAGGGTGGTTTGACTGAGACAGCTATTTGAGGAACTTTAGGCAGTTAAGTGAAAACGTCTGTTCTTGGCCTTGGGAGTGTGCCAGAATGTGCAGGAGGTAGAAATGTGTAGCTGAAACACTTGTGTGCTGGCAGCTATAGAAGAAAAAGGTTCTGAGATGTAAGCAATTAACTAGTTCTAAATGTAGAAAAGGAAAAAGCTAGTGTGAACACTGACCCAGAAATTGGAAAAATGTTCTGGAAGTTGGCAGGAATTAGTTGGTGTGGCAGAATTAACTGGTAACACTGAATTAACTTTCAGGAAAGACTTAGCAAAATAAAGTTAAGGTGTTAAATTCATACACAGGTGCAAGGAAATAAAATTGGGAAGGGAATGTTTAAACAGTGTTTTCTTATTGATTTAGATTGATCAGTTGCAATCTTTCAGCAAGGAAGATAAATCCTAGGACTCACTGCAAACAGCTCAAAGTACACCACCAGACACTGGCAAAATAAAGAGCAGAATCTTGTGAGACTAATTTAGAAATTATCAGAGCTTCATGACACCAATGAATAAGGGAGGAGACTGTCCTTCTGAAAAGGGATGACTGTGTCGCTTTGCTGTAGACAGTTAAGGAAAAAAATCCAAGTTAGAAACACCTGTGCAAGATTCTCAGAAGGCTCTTCAAGAGAAGAATTTGAAGAAATGCCCAGGAGCAGCAGTCAGGTCCTGCATCCACATCTGTTTTCAATATTGAACCAGATGATGATAATATGAGCAGTTGTTCCTTCATCTGATTTTCTGATTACTGTAAAACTAACATGACTATTCCTTTTAATTTTTCGGGGTTTTTGGGAATTGTTTGTTTTTGACAGTACAGGACATAGAGCCAAGTCAGTCTCCCCAGGATCCCGTAGGACAGCCCATTATGCACCAGTCTGGAATTAAGCATGCCACTGGTGAAGCAGTTTACATTGATGACCTTCCTCCTGTGGATGGAGAGCTCTTCCTGGCTGTCATCACTAGTTCCAGAGCTCATGCTAAGATTGTGTAAGTGTTGAAAGTGTATCAGAAGAAAGTGTTGTTATGAATTGCTGTCTGAGGTTTTTAGAGCAGACTAATGAAATATGTGTATACAGAACAGTATTCCTGGTTCCCACGCTGGCTCAGGTGCTGGAAGCAATCATGTTGCTGTAGTTAGAAGGCTCTGTTTGGATTTAAGCATCTCACTCCATATTACTGAACTAATAAGATCAAACTGTGCTTGTTCCACGAGCCAGCCTAGAGCTAGCCTAAGTACCTTCACAAAGAGCTGAGCTGTGCTGTGCAAGCAGGCACCAACATAGTTTTGAAATCTCAGCTCTATTATGAAAAAATGAATTTTTTCAAAATGTAGGAAATAGTGTTGTAATGTGGCACCTACAAGGTAGCAAAGCTCTTATGAGGCCTTAGAGGTAGAGGAAGATGAGAAGAGGATTTCATTTTGAAAGAAAACTGTTTTCACTTATGTTTTTATACTGCCAAGATACGCCTGTTCTAGGAGTTTGTTCAACATTCAAGCACCAGAATACATATATCCAAGTTATCTGCCAAGCATTGAGGCACCAAGACATGTAGTCTGGTCAGGATTAATTGTGATGACAGAGAGGACTGGAGCTGCTAGCTATAGAGTCCTTGTCATATTTCCTGGCTTATGCTTAGGTTGATGATAGTACGCTGGGTTTGGATGTACTCTTCTTGGTACCATCAAGAAGTTGACATCACCCGCATCTCTGTGAGTCATTAGGATTTATTCAGTCTACTTTGTCTTCTGATCTTGCATGTCCAGAGAAGATATCTGTAGATGTGCTGATACCTTGATGACCTGCTAAACGAGGTGTTATCAAAGCATGCCATTCTTATAGACCTTCTGCCATGCTTTCTGATCCATCTACACCTATTCATTCCTACTCATTCTCCATTTTTACTGGTCTTGCCATTTCTATTACAGTTCTTTACATGAACTCTCCGTTTGTAGATGCTTATTTGTATCAATTTTATATCTTTGTAGACTGTGAGGTCTTAGAAAGTTGCAATTGTAGCATAATAGTGCAGTTGATATAATTATTAAATCAATGGACTTCAGGCAGTCTAATGGGTAATGATTTCCCTGACATCTAGAGTATTTCCTAGAAGTGAAGCAGGTTAGTAGAATGTTAAATTGCCTTTGACTTGCACTTCTTTGCATGCCAGAGATAGAAGGAAAAGACGTGTCTGAACCTATGAGCAGATCCTGGCAGCATAAGAAACATAGAGCTGTTTTGTGTTCCCTTACTCTGTGCAATGCTTTATAAAAGTAATGAATTACACTTCTCTTTTCCCATATCCAAATCAGATCTATAGATGCCTCAGAGGCTCTAAAAGGACCAGGAGTGTTTGATATCATAACAGCTCATGATGTACCAGCTGCAAACGAGTTTTACTACTCTGATGATCCAGAGATTATATTTGCAAGAAACAAGGTATAGCTACAGTCTTTTTTAAAATGGTTTTCTTATTTTTTACTGTTTTTCTTCAGATACTTATAATGAAATTTTACTTGCTGACTCTTGAGTGTCTATTTTATGTACGTTAGAGAATCACTTTAGGCATATAATAGGGTAAATTTTTACCATTTTTCCCCCACTCCCTTTTCAACTTCAAAATAGTTGATGTGCATTATATTCTGCCTAAAGAAAAATATATGAATCAGAAGAATACAGATTAAACCTCACAAAGCCATCTGAGTTGTTGGAAGAGTGTATTTAATTGAAAGTTAGGCTCCCAAATCCCTTATCCATTTTTAAATACTGTATTTTCCTTGATTCCTCATTTAGCTGGTATTTCTATTATTTTTTTAGCTTCATGGATAATCTAAAAAATACCGAGATCCTAAGTCAATACAAAATTGTAAAAAGTAAACATGAATAGTGGTTACATGAAAGAACAATATCAGCAGCACATATGGGAGTAATTTGAATCCACTGTTCTGTTAAGTGATGTGTGTTTTACAGGTGATTTGTGTGGGTCAGATTGTCTGTGCTGTGGTTGCGGACTCAGATGCTCATGCCAAACAAGCAGCTGCAAAAGTGAAGATAGAGTATGAAATGCTGGAACCAGTGATCTTAACAATTGAGGTAATAATAATGTCTTTTATCTTCCTTTTTTATTGTTTTACCTATATAATTAATGAAAGAAGCAGTTCACACTTGCCTTTAAACATGATTTTCTAAGGAAACAAGATTCATATGAACATACAATTAACCAGTCTGTCACTCTCTATAAATAACTAATATAAATTTAATTTAAGTATAAATTAATAATTTTGATATTTTTGACCACTTGTGATAGATAGGCAACAGTCTCAAAGGTTCTAATGTCCCACATGTTTCATAATAATAAACATAAAAATACAGAAGAAGAATTCTTTTAATGTTTCCAGTGAGGAAAAGGCAGTGAGGATGCTGGTTGTTTTATAATTCTTTTGATAGCTACCAGCTGATCAATCAGCATGTGTGTATTGGCTGGTCTTCTGTCTGCATTTCGTGTCTGTTGTCAGGCTAGCAAGCCAACAAAGTTGGTCTGGAGACATAGGAAGTGCTGGGGGAATAGGAGAGGAAAGATATTAGGGATATAGCACATTTTAGAAATGTGATGTGAAAGTCAAAGGGCAAATGGATTTACGCTGTGCTAATGACATGAGTGGAAGTAAGGAACAAAGGACACATTTGCAGGAAACTACCGTTAGTTCTGGTAGTCACTTCACAGCTTTTTTTCATAGTGCACAGGGGGTATAACAAAACAGGCTTTCTAGTATAAAAAGAGAAGTAATCTATTTTTAAAGACTGGGAAATTTTACTAATGTTTCATTACAGTTGAAACTCCAATAAAATCTTACTAGAAATAAAGAAAATCATACGTAAAATATAGATTCCACTTTTACTTAGTCCTTGTGATTTCTTCCCCTCTTAATGGCATCACTCTTTGGATGATGTGGTTGCATTCTTATCCTGTGCTCTCTTGGTCATTTGATAGATGTATGAGAGGGAAGAGCAGGTTGAATAAACTGAATGCATTTCCTTCAGAAACAGCTATCGTCGGTAACACAAGATACACCAGGAAAGAACTGCTGGAACTGAATACACAGACTCATCAACAGTGACAGTAAAGTGATGAAATACAATTGTTCATTGACTTTGGTAGCTAGTGGTTCAAATTTCTGAAGAGAATGACTTTTCTCCTGAGAGTAAAATGCCACAACAAACTGAGAATCTTTAAAATACTTTAAAAAACTATTTCTCTTTCTCCACTGCAGGAAGCTATAAAGCACAACTCGTTCTTTGAGCCAAAAAGAAAATTAGAACAAGGAAATGTTGATCAGGCATTTGAAACTGTTGATAATATAATTGAAGGTAAACTGCAGAATACATGTGGTGAGAAGTTCTTGTCAGTATTTGGGTCTGTCTCTCTGTTCTTCAAGTCCTGGTTCTACCATTTTTTTTCCATATAGCTATTAGGCCTGAGAAAGCTCTTGGTCACCTGAAAGAAAGTGTGATTAAACCTAGTGGTCTTGTGATCCTGCTACTACATTCAGTCTTTCTGCATCCTCTGTCCTCGAAACAAAATCACAGAATAATTAGGTTGGAAGGAGGTCATCTAGTCCAACCTCCAGCTTAAAACAGCTCTAGTTAGGGTAGGTTACTAAGGGCCACATCAAGTCAGGTTTTGAGTATCTCCAAAGACAGATTGCGCAACCTCTATGGACACCTCTTCCAATGTTTGACCACCTTCGTGGTGTTTTTTTTTTTCTTATATCAAGTTGGAATTTCATATTTTTGCCTCTTATCTTTCCACTGTGCATCTCTTGAGAACAATCTGACTTGCTCTTCTCTACACCGTCCGATTAGGTAGCTGTAGAGTGCCATAAAATCTCCTGTTAACCCTTTTCTACTTATGGATGAGTAAATCCAGTTCTCTCAGCCTCTTCTAATACATCTTGTAGTCCAACCCACTGACCATCTTGGTGGCCTTCTTCTGGACCTGGTCCAGTATATCCATGCTTTGTTTAATTTAACTATGTTTTATTTTATGTTGTCACCACTTGTAGGCAATATTGTTCTGCTTTTAGTCAAGTTCTGTTGTTGCCACTGGAACAAGACCAATTTAATCCTGCAAGGAGTTTCATCTGTGTTTTTATTTTAGATGTTGCTTCTTCGTACAAGAAGCATCAGAAGATTTGGCATTGATTATCATCATTTACATGATGATAGTTCATTCTTTCCTGGTTCATTTCTTCTGTCCTTTTCCGTCAGTAACAATTGTTTTCCTCTTTTGATCAGGGGAGATTCACATTGGGGGACAGGAACACTTTTACATGGAGACTCAGAGTGTGCTGGCTGTTCCAAAAGGAGAGGATAAAGAAATGGACGTGTATGTGTCAACACAGCATCCAGCAATTATTCAGGTAATACAGAGCGCTTGCAGAGAAAGATGTTGAACCTGTGACAATAAGAGCTTTTAAAGTTTGATTTTCAAATCCTTCTTAACAGTTTAGAAGCAGTAGGAATGTTAAATTACACATCTGGATTATTCAACAACAGCTGCTTTGTAGTACTGCTGTATCCTGATAAACAGTGACCCCTGTGCTGTGAGGATAAGGAGGAAATAAAGGTCTCTTATTTCCCTTCGAACAAAGTACCTCGTGCCTGTATTGTGAAAAACTCCCTGTGGAGTGCCCAGGCCCCTCCATCCTCATTAGCTTTCCGTTGAGGTAAGGAGCAATTAGCACCCTCCAGAGTCAGTCTGCTAAGGTTTTGATCAACTCTAATAGTAGGTGAGACTGCTGCTCCATGCCAAAATCATAATCTTAATGGTTTGGGTTTGAAGGAACCTTTAAAGATCATCTAACCCAACCCCCCCTGCCATAGACAGAGTTATCTTTCACTAAATCAAGTTTCTTAAAAGCCCTATCCAACCTGACCTTGAATGTTTCCAATGATGGGGCATCCACAATTTCTTTGGGCAACCTGTTCCAGTGTCTTACCACCCGCATTGTAAAAAATATCTTTCAGTTTAAAACCATTGCCCTTTGTCCTGTCAGTGCAGACCGTCATAAAAAGTCTTTCTCTGTTTCTTATAAGCCACCTTTATATATTGAAAGGCCACAGTAAATTCTCCCTGGATCCTTCTCTTCTCCAGGCTGAACAGATCCAACTCTCTCAGTCTTTCTTTATAATCTGATGATTTCCATGACAGCAGATGATAATGCAAACACTCACATAACATATGGTCTGCATGGCAATAGCTATGGTGCATGAAACTGATAGTATTTCAGACTCAACACTGGCATTTTGTATTCAAAGTCCAGTTCAGCTCCTTTTATAATTTCCATTATTATTATTATATTGCCAGGAGCCAAGAAGCATGAAGAACTTAGTGTCTGAGAAAATTATTTGAAGCAAGAATATTTCTGCAAGAATATTTCTAGCAAGAGCTTAAATTATTAAAAAAAAATTTAAATTAAATATTAAAATAAAATTTATTAACTCAGTAATAAAAATAATTAAAACTGTATTCTAATCCCTTTTTCTTATACATGAAGCTTCTTACTTTTTAGATAATGAAATCCAAGGATATTATTCTTCACTTCTGTCTATGGCCCTTTCAGTCTCTATGGTAGGGATTTTAAATGTGAACACTGCTGAATGTTTGTTGTTATCTTGTTCTTGCTTTTTAACCTGGAGTAAAGGAAAAATTACTTTAATCTCATTTTAAAAACAAGCAAAAAACCAAACAAAAACCCCACAAACAAACTAGAAACATCTATGGAACCCTTTTATAGAAAAGGTTTTTATTTCGGAACCTAACTTTTAGGCTTAGTTTCAGATGGTATAAAAGATGAAAAACTGTTTTTACAGGAGGTGGTAGCTGCAAGTTTAGGCGTTCCAGCCAACAGGATTATGTGCCATGTTAAACGAGTTGGTGGAGCTTTTGGTGGGAAACTCCTGAAAGCTGGCTTACTGGCATCAGTTGCTGCAGTGGCAGCAAACAAGTAAGTGCAGGATGTATGTATTGGGACACGAAGATAAAAGGATGTGAACAAGTTTTGCATTTTACCTAAAACACTTTCTCCTTTCCCAGAGTTGCTAGCCAAAAAGTCAGAATCCTGACTGTTCATATTTTCTAAGACTGTTCAGTGCATTTCATTGTTTTGTATTGTTAGGCTGCTTATGTTAAGCAGCTCTAGCCTCAACTAAATGGGACTTCAAGAAATTGGTATTTGCATAAGCTAGAAATATTCTTGAAATGATTGAGCATTTCAAAAGGACCAGTCCCTAATTACTGAGGCTTTGTGTGTACATTCAAACCATGACATCAACCATACAGATTTGAACTTCACTGACACAGCAGGATGCATAAGGAAGAGTTAATGACCATGTTATCTGTGTTTTGGATAGTAAAAAACATTTTTATATAGTTTAAACCATTTTTTTGTTGTTAGGACCTTATTTTACATCTTATGTCCATTTCATGGTACATGAAATCTGTGGACAAATTTTCGTATTTTTATTATGCATGTTTTGTTTTTATTCAAAAGCATCCTATTTCAGTATGAATCTAAATAGCTAAAAGATCGCTATTTCTTGCTTAAGGTTATATGCTAACTGCTGTTAGCTCACTTAGCACAGGTCAGTCTTAACACTGAAATAACAATTTCCTCAGAAGAATTTCACACTGAGTTATCTCATTGGCTTTCAAGAGGTGAAATGAAAATTCTGAGATGATTGTAAATGCAAGAAAAAAAAAAGGAACTCAGGACCTAGCTTTAAGCATATATTTAATCTTATTAAAATTAAGTTTAATCTAAATGCATGTTTATATGCATGGTTAGATCTGAATACATGATGAATGGCCATTTTGTTAATAACATCTCTTATTTTGACTGAAATTTTACTTTTCTTTTGTTTACTTAGAACCAACAGAGCAGTCCGTCTTATTCTGAGCCGTGGGGATGATATGTTAATCACTGGTGGTCGACATCCTTTTATTGGTAAATATAAAGTGAGTGCCACAAGAATTCAGTGAAAAAATACCTGCCTGTATTCTGTGAATAAATATTTCAGTGTTAGTGGTTAATATTTGTTCTATTAATGGAAATGAGTATAATCAATCCAATTTTAAAACAAAACTACTACCCAGGAAACCAAGAGATGAAGTTGCTGTACAGCCCTTTCTCTGCTTCTGCCTCTGTCTCTGCAGGGTTCTGCATTTTGGGTTTGGGTTGTTGTTGGTTTTTTTCCCCCTAGTTTCTTCATGTCATTTTCCTTTTATAGCTCTTTCTGTTTTTCTGGGAACAGAAACTAGCCAAACTAGCTCAAAATTCTTTTGCAGAGGTTTATTTTAAATTGTCCATATGGTTAGGTTCACACAAAGGACCAGCTAGTTGTTCAGAGAAACAGTGTCATACAGGAAAACTCACCCTGTGGAGGAAATTAATCTCTTCCCTGCTCATGCACTGTCATCAGCCACTATTCATTTGGACAGTTTCTGCTTGCTTTTCTATCTCTACTACATAGGTAAAGCAAGACAGGTTTTACTAGATGGTTTCCTAAAGCTGAAAATGAGCTGTAGCTCATATTCAGGCACTATTAGTGGCAACAGGTGAAAAGCGAGATGTGAGATAAAGATAACATTTCTTCATTAAGAAATACAAATGTCATACTCCATTTGCCAGACACTATACTTACAGTCAGAGTGTGATTTGACTTTGTCTACAGTGAACATTCCAAGACAATGTACTTATAAGCCAGGTCAGGCAATACACAGGAAGCCACTGGGGTTCCCTGCTGCTTCCTTTCCTAATAGGCTGATATTGCCTGTTATATGCTGTACCTATACAGATTACAGATACCAGGTGAGAAAGCCAGTATCTTAGGAGCATACTTTCTTTCGCTGTTGCCCTTCTCCAGTTTCAGTGAATGCTGCCCAGAAATTAATAGCTCAGTATCACTCTTAATTGTGTGGGTTACATTCATTTTCAAAATATACAAGCTCTGAAGAAATGAACGAATGCCAAAATCTAAATAGATTATTGTTGATCCTTCTAGGTTGGTTTCATGAATGATGGTAGGATCAGAGCTGTGGATGCTAAATATTACGTTAATGCAGGATGCACCCCTGATGAATCTGTCTTGGTAAGGATTTTATAAGCTGACAAATCTTATAACATGGAGGAATGATTAGCTGAAAAATTCCCTTGCATTTGTTTTGTTAATCTTATAGCCTTTTGATGCAGGGACTGAGGGTTGTTGGAAAATCTGCACCTAGTAGTTTCTTCCTTACTCAGTTCAGTGAAGCTTTTTGGTATTTTCCTATGCATTCACTTTATGAGTGGATGCTCAGGCTTCTTTTTCCAATATAAACATGTCTTTTAACAGTGTGTTTCTTTAAAAATGCGTATTATAACTTTATATTTCCTAAGTGAAAAGGAAGCATTATATGATATTATTGATATGCACAGTTATTACAGCAAGACTATCTTGAGTGGTTTTCTATGCAGAAATGTACAGTGATTGTTTTAAGTTCAGTGGGAACAGTAGGAATACAGGCTTAAATTTGCTGTTCTGAGATGCCTTCATGAGGCATCTAAACATCTTTGAAAATTATTTATTTTGATACTGACTCCTAGAACCTAATTTGAGGTATCTAATATGGGATTTTCTTTTTCTTGTCTTTTTGTGTTTGTCATGTAAAATCTCTAAAGGAAAAAAAAACAAAGAACCAGAAGACACTGTAGATTGCAGTACACATGCTTTCTGCTGAAACTAAACCTTAACTGTGAATTTCCATAGAACATGATAGTTCAGAATGCTTTCATCAGTTCCTTTCATAGTTCCTATTGCTTTAAATCTAGTCTCTCTAGTTTTAGTTCTGTGTGGCTTTTGATACTGAAGTAGGAGCAAAATCAATTGTAAAATGAAGTATCCGTTACATCCTTAACTACTGACCAGTAGTAACATCAGCTGTGTTCTGTGAATATCAAAAAAAGAACTGAAAACTAACACGCTGCGTGAGAAATGTATTAATAAAGTCTGTATATGTGCATTAGAGTATTCTTATTACCAGTGGTTGATGGAAACCCCATTTTAAAGCTAATTGTCATAAATTAAGGTCTTCATATGAGATGAGTAGGATTTAAATGTGAATTTGAAAGATGCACTGTTCTGACATTTTCCTATACCTATTTGTCCCCTACCTCAGGTAGCAGAAGTAGCCTTATTAAAAATGGACAATGCATACAAGATTCCCAACTTGAGGTGCTGGGCTTGTGCCTGCAAAACAAACTTGCCATCAAACACAGCATTCCGAGGGTTTGGCTTTCCCCAGTCAGCACTGGTGACAGAAACCTGGATAACAGAAGTTGCAGATAAAACCGGCTTATCACCTGAAAAGGTGATGAAATGAAAGTGTCTTCTCTCCTGAAATGAAGTCTACGTAGTTAGAAAGTTAAAATTCTTTAGATTAGCTCAATTGTTTGAACAGATCTTTTCCAAGTCAAACATAATATGTGCCAATATTTTTTTGTTTTAATTAATGTCTGGTTGTTGAATGAATAGTATGCCCTTACAAACTGAACCAAAGTGGTCATTGTTGAAAAAAATATGGTAATCTTCTTGTTGTTTACTAGTCCCCCCAGTTGGTAAGTGTGCCTTTAAGAGGATTGTGTGATAGCTATTCATTTTACTGTTTCAGATTAGGGAAATAAATATGTACAAGGAGAACGAGCAGACACACTTCAAACAAAAGTTTGATGCACAGAACTTAATACGGTGTTGGAATGAATGTCTGAAGAAATCAGCATATTACAGTAGGAAAACAGCTGTCAATGAATTTAACAAACAAAATTACTGGAAGAAAAAAGGGATTGCCATTGTACCAATGAAGTTTCCATTTGGACTAGGCACACGTTATCTTTCTCAGGTTAGTTTCTTTAAAGAATAAGTGAGCTAAGCTTTTTATCCTTAGAAGATTACAGTTACTGTACCTTAGGATACAGAACAAACACTATCTTTTAAACTTCTGGAAAGCTGCCATTCTCCTATTGGTTGTTCCCTGAAAACTACACTAGCTTCTAGCTCTCTTCAAGCTGGAATCAAAGTTGCTTGGGTTTTCAGGACCAAGGCAGCTTGGACCCTTCCTACTTAAAGGCCAGTCCCTTCTTCTGTGATGTGGTATTGGTATAGATGAGTTGAATACTGTTACGAAAAGTTCTTTGGGACTGATGACAACATGTTCATTGGGTAAGTTACCCATTCTAGAAATAGCTCTGAACTTATTCCTTCTCACCATGGGGTACTGTGGAATGCTGTTCTTAAAGACTTAACCTTTGTTGTCATCAAGGGCTAAGTTTAAGGAGGAAAAGGGGAGTAGTATTTTTGGTCTTTGTATTTTATTTAATGTAGGTGTCCAGTGCTTCTGGAATAGACAGCATTTAATAAATTGAAAATTAATGGACTGGCTTGTATCATACCAAACTGGCTGTCTCTGTTCAAGACTAAAGTCACAGGGCTTTTGTAGTCTACAGTGCTACCTCCAACTGAGTCCAGGAGGAAGATCTCATTCAGAGCCTTCCTGCTGTGTCTAATGCTGACAGCCTGCCCAACCTGTGCTGTTGAAAAAGCTATTTATACAGGCTCTCAAACATAGTGAGAGAGAAATTGGAACTTGGAGGAATTTGCATGTGCAAATCACTCCCACACTAGTGAGGTCCTCTAGCTTCTTTTGGAACCATTGAGATACTGTTGCCAGGTGTAGACTTATTTCAGGATCTAGCAACAGAAAAAGCAAATCGCCAAGGATTTGTACCTTATTCTTCTGAAGCTGGTTATAGAGGAAGAGACTAGCATTCCAAATTTTGCCTTCTATTCAAAAACATTAACCAGATAAATTGAAATACACTTCAAAACTGTGTCTGTCTCTTTTGATTCAATTCATCACCATATACAACACATTTCTCACTAGTCTAATACCAATTTTGTTTTTCTTCTTTTAGGCTGCTGCTCTGGTTCATATTTATACTGATGGGTCTGTGCTTCTGACACATGGTGGAATTGAAATGGGGCAGGGTATTCATACAAAAATGATCCAGGTAACAAATTATCCAAACAAATACTACCTTGTGTTTTATCTGTCATGCAGATAAAACACTGGGAAGGTTTTCTTTTTGGTTGGTTGGTGTACCAGTAGGACAGTTTCTTTAGCAGCATAGTCACTGGTGTCTTTTGCATTGAGTTAGAAAGCAAAGATACCTTCATTAGGAGACATAGAGACACCAAGAGTTAAAAACAGATTGATTGGTTTCTATTCTTACAATGGTATGTGAAGAGGCTTATTAGAAATAAGTTTTTTGAGAAGCTGATCCCATAAAACCAATGGTAAAAAAAGACTGTCAGTATTCAGATTAGTATGCAGTCCAGACAATATTATTATGATAATATTTGTTTAATGAATAATTGAGACCCAGATCTTTAAAGATATTTATCAAGTGGATGAAAGCTTGGGATCTGGGCCTGCACAGTTTGCACTAAGTCATACAGGATATAAGCAGCACAATCAGGAACCAAATCTTGGACTCTAGTTTCAGTCCAGAGTTTGTGTACAATTAAAACATTGCCCTTCTTTTCTGTTTCTTTGTACTGACGAATTGGGAAGAATAATTTCAGCTGGAGGTTGGAACACTTGCTAAAACTTTCTTTCCTGGTATTGCTGACTTCTAGCAAGTACTGGGGGAACTGCTGGTGTATTTAGAATGTTCCTAAAAGAGAAGAATATGTTCTTCCTGAAACAGGTTGCTAGTCGGGAATTGAACATCCCCATGTCATGTATTCACTTCCGTGAAACAAGCACAACAACTGTTCCCAATGCATGTGCCTCAGTAGGATCTGCAGGGACAGATGTCAATGGCATGGCTGTGAAGGTAAGGAGTAGTATTTATTTTTAAAAAACACTCTATCCTTTGTGGTATCTAATCCCATAAATAGTAAAGTTTGAGATTATCAATAACTACTGGGGTGATCTGAGCTTTCTCCAAAAGGCTTATGTTTGACAAAATCCTTGTTTCATCTAATTTACTAGTCCCATACAAATCTTGTTCCTGTTCCTGTTGTAAATCTACAAGTTCCTGCAGATTCCAGTGCTTTTAACTCAACCCCTTATAAGGTTTGTGTCTGTGCAGTTAAAATGCCACCTCCTATCACACTTTTTCAAACCAAGATGACAGTAAAGCATATACTAATTAAGTACTAACTAGAAATATCTCGAATAGTACCAAACTTATCTGTTTTTATTTTGTATTATATTCTCCTAACTGCTCACCAGGATGCTTGCCAAACTCTTCTGAAACGCCTACAGCCTATCATCAGGAAGAACCCAAAAGGGACCTGGAATGATTGGGTAAGACATGTGAATCCTACTAAAAGTGTTTGTATGCATGCAGGAGCTGTGATATATGTATTGCAGTCTATCAGTCTGCTCAGCATAATAATCCTAAAGTTAAAAAGCGTAGAAATAGGTTATTTCGCAGAAAGATGGAGTGAAGAGGCTTGGTTTCAATATGTGGGAAACCACCCCCAGATCATACCTAGTTGGAAAAGAGGGGAAGCTATCTGTGAAGTCACATTTGGAGGCACAGAAGTTTTTAATATACAAAAAATATCAACTTGTGCAATAACATGACCCACCCCAGCTTACCCTCTGACATGTTGTTTTGCCAAAAGATTGTCAGGATATATGTGTACAGTTTCATTTGCAGTGTATTACAGAACTGCAAAAAAGGTGACAGGAATCCTCGCTCCCATTGCTCTAATATGTAATTAGTTACAATTTTAGTTACATTTGCAGTAGAGTAGCACAGAAGTAGTACTGAAGTTTTTTATGGAAATGGCCCCTGTTTAGTGCCCACTTGAAACTGGAGCAGCATTTTAGGGCTAGTAACTGAATTTTCTTAACTAAAGGCTTTCTGCTATAATATCAACTATTCTTATGAAGATTCTATTCTTATGGCTGATAATCTAGTCCTATGTATTGAGATGTTGAAAGAAAACGTGTTTGTTATGTCTTCTCATCCAGTAGTGCTTTTTATCTGCGGCCTAATGAAAAGGATAATCCCTGCATGGAGACATTTACAAATCCAGTACATTAGGGTGTTTCTTCTCAAGTGATTAAATACTATAATAACTGTGAAAATGTAAACACTTTCTTGGCAGTAGTAATCCCTAGCAATAGCAAATAATGTTGGAATACCTGTGGTAGCTTGATATGCATGCAAAGATAATCTCTAATAGGTGTCAAATTAATTTGGATAATTCAGACACACCCAAAATATTAGCAGAAATGGCTGACCTAGGAAAGAATGTTAATATATGCGAAGAAGTAAGAAGTAATCTTACAACTTGCAAAGTCAGTAATTTATAATTAATTAAAAATTTTAAAAAATCTTGTCTTGTAAACTGAGTAAATCTGAGTAAATTAGTTCTACAGTATTAGGCACCGTATGCAGATACGTTCACTTACCTCGACTGGTCTTCCTTTCTTTATGATTTGCTACAGTTTGGGTTTTAAGTAAAGATATGTAAATAAGTAAATATATGTATACTGTGTTCCTTCCTAATGCCTTCCTTGGTTTACCACAAACACTGCTGTATTTTACAGATTAAAGAAGCTTTTGAACAGAGTGTGAGTCTTTCAGCTACTGGCTACTTTAGGTAATACAATTTTGTTCCTTAAAAATGCAAACATTAGACCAGGACTGATTTCTGAAGATAACCGATGACATATGTAGAAGATCCTGTCCAATAGCTCTTTCTAATGGCTCAGCTTATGTTTTATGTAATTCTTTGATATATGGGAGATGGAAGTACAAAGTTTAAGTGGTAATTTATGCCCAGCCCTGCATGGACTCTCTAGAAATTATCAAAAGAATATTTTGTTGCGTCTTTGCTTCATGATTTGGCCATTAGCAAACCAGAAAGCATCATGAAAGCTACTGCTACCCATAACAGTATGTGTGCAAAGTGGGATATAGTTTATTTACTGGAGACTGCTTTGCTATAAGCTATAAATGTTGTTGTACTACAGATTATTTACACTTATCCACAAACACGATCACACCTAAGTTGCATGATAGGGCATTTAGGGCTACAAAGATGATCAAGGGAGTGGAGCATCTCCCTTATGAGGAGCGGCTGAGGGAGCTGGGTCTCTTTAGTTTGCAGAAGAGGAGACTGAGGGGAGACCTCATTCATGTTTATAAATATTTAAAGGGTGAGTGTCACGAGGATGGAGCCAGGCTCTTCTCGGTGACAAACAATGATAGGACAAGGGGTAATGGGCACAAGCTGGAACACAGGAGGTTCCACTTAAATTTGAGAAGAAACTTCTTCTCAGTGAGGGTGCCAGAGCACTGGACCAGGCTGCCCAGAGAGGTTGTGGAGTCTCCTTCTCTGGAGACATTCAAAACCCGCCTGGACGCCTTCCTGTGCAACCTCATCTAGGTGTTCCTGCTCCGGCAGGGGGATTGGACTAGATGATCTTTTGAGGTCCCTTCCAATCCCTAACGTTCTGTGATTCTGTGATTCTGTGATAGGAAGAACTAGTGGCATCATTAGAATATTTATCAAGCACACACCTGTAATTAGCAGCCAGGTGCACCTGTGGAAAATTAGGCCCATTTAATTCTAGAACTGAACCTTAAGGTTATTTCTCTTTAGAGAAAGGAGAATTTAAAATGTCTGGTTGAGTTTAAAAGAAGGCTCATGGTAATTTTTTATTTTTTTAAAACTAACTCAGAAATCAGATGCCATGATTCAGTACTAATTGAAAGCTACTGAGGGGATGTAGTGCTCACATCAGAAGTGGTGTTGCTCACTGACCCTAGTTTTGGAGTCATTGTTTTGATCTCTTTGCTTCTGGAGCCCAAGAAAATTCCCACCATATATACTCTTAGATATGGACTTATTCACAACAGCATGCTGCTATAGGACACAATAATCTTAAACATAATTCCCACTGCTCTCTCTCAGTGCAGTCTCATGGTCCTTTTTCTCCAATTTCTTTCAAAGTGTTTATAAAGAAAAAGAATGGAAAAAAATCTGTGCTATAACTCAGGTGGGATTCAAAGCAAAGCTTCTCTTAGCCTGCTGTGCCTTATAGCTTCTCTTTCTCCACCTGTATTTAATTACTTGTCTGTAGGAACAGTTATTTAGGCAGTCTGGAGTCAGTTGAAGAAGCACTTCACAAACCCGTACTTATTTAAAATACTGAGAAAACCTCAAACAATATGTCCCTTCCTTCTGTTAAGTCTGTTCAAGTATGTTTTCTGCTTATGCAGTCCTTTAGGAATGTTGATATCTCCAAAGCAATAAACAACAGTCATAGTTTGCTATTGACATTTAATGGTGTCCAAAAACATCTGCTGACCCTGAGCCTCAAGTCTTGTATTGATCTAGTTCTTATCTGGTCATATTCTCTTCATCCAAGAATCTCAAAGCCAGCAGAGGTAGATGGGATGTGAGAAGTTGAATATGTGAATTTTGTGTATCCCTTTTTCAATGCACAGTTCAATGGTCTGAATTATACTATAATTGTTTTATGGGGTGTAATTTTAAATATGCTCAACAAAGATATTTCAGCCATATATGGTCAGAAAATATGTCTTGGACACATAGCTCACATGGTTGTGGGATACTTCATTTCACTGTCCTCTTGTGTCTGTTGAATTTATCCCATCAGTCCTGACTATTATAACCTCAGTTAGTCCCACTGTCTTCTAAGTAATTACACCTTTATTTCAATATTCCTGTTTTAACCTTCTCACTCATTCTGTGGACAGCTTTTGTAATTTTAACTCTCTCATTTATCTCTTGTTAATTATTCTTTCATACATCCTGGCCAGTTTTCCTCTGTTTTTTTTCTGAATTCCCTTATGTGTTATTACCGCAGCAGCCATTACCTTGAATTTCTCCTTCTGTACTTGATTACCATGTCTTTATTAGTATATCTCTGGGATTATGCTGGTTATAGACTCTCCTGGACTGAAACACCTTGCTTGTCTGCTAAATTTTATATAAATACCAGATCCATCAAACATTAACTACTAGTCCTCTGTAGGATTTCATTAAACTTAACTGCTGGGGTTCTGAGCTGTTATTTAGGATTTCAGTTGAAGCAGTTTCAAATTTTCCCATGCTCATCTGCTTTGCAAACATTCATTAATTTTGTTTTTGTGGACTCTGTTTCTTCCATCAGAGGTTACAATGAAAACATGGATTGGGAGAAAGGGGAAGGACAGCCGTTCACATATTTTCTTTATGGAGCTGCTTGTTCAGAGATTGAAATTAACTGTCTAACAGGTGATCACAAGGTAATAACTGAGTGGCATGGAAGTTTTGTAAATAATGCGGATGAGGTCTATCACTGGATGCTCATACAACCAGGTTTTGCATTAATAAGTCACCTGTGTTCACATGATAGTAAGTATATCAACACTGTAAATGCAAATTACAGGTGGAGCAGTTCCTGAAGGGGCCCTATAGGAAAGCTGAGGAGGGACTTTTTACCAGGGCATGTAGCGATAGAATGGGGGGGAATGGCTTTAAACTGGAAGAGGGTAGATTTAGACTAGACATTAGGAAGAAATTCTTTACTGTGAGGGTGGTGAGACACTGGCCCAGGTTGCCCAGGGAAGCTGTGGATGCCCCCTCCCTGGAGGTGTTCAAGGCCAGGTTGAACAGGGCTTTGGGCAACCTGGGCTAGTGGGAGGTGTCCCTGCCCATGGCAGCGGAGTTGGACTGGATGATCTTTAAAGGTCCCTTCCAACCTAAACCATTCTATGATTCTGTGATTCTGTTAAAGTTAAGACAAGCCCATTTTGCTTGTAATGGGGTATTGGAGATTACTTTGAAATCGTGTATGTGGAGGGGCTTCTATCTTAGCATATATTATTCCACTGAATACCAACTCTAACCCACATTATGTTCTAATGCCTCTTCTCCATGAATCTCTCTCAGTAATATGCATTTGAATTTTATTGACAGAACCTCAGAACAGACATTGTTATGGACATTGGATGCAGCATAAATCCAGCTGTGGATATAGGGCAGGTACGTTCCAAGAATTTCCTGCTATCTTATTTCGGTTACACTGATGGCCTTATTCTAAGTGAAGATTGCCTTATTAATTCAGAAAATGTTAGTTTCATACTAGATAATGTTCTAACTCATAGATCATATTAGAAGGTCATTTACTTGTAGATTTGCCCCATTTGAGCTTTGTAGATGTCAATGAAGCTTGAATTTTACCCATGATGTCAACCTGTAGTACTTCCTGTAACTATATATGCCCACTATCTGCTTGACTTTAATTATGTTTGTGATCTACAATCTCCAAATTCTCTTGTTGTCTCACCTGCCTTTCCCCCTGGATAGTAGAGAAACACCAGTTTTCATTGCAGGTTGGTCCACTGATCTCATCACTTTATCACGAAAGTATTTGTCTCTGCCTGGTGTGAGAGAGGGGTGTGAAAGCTTTTCTGATCATGGTAGCCCCAAAAATATTGAAGAATCTCATTAGGTAAAGAGGACAGAAAATGGTCTTCTAACAGCTAGTGATACAAATCAGTTCTTGCCAAAGTTTTACCCATTTTGCCAAACAAAAGAACATAAATGCTATTTCTTTTCTTATTTAAAGATTGAAGGTGCCTTTGTTCAAGGCATTGGACTGTACACAACAGAGGAATTAAAGTACTCTGCAGAAGGAGCTCTCTATACTCGGGGTCCAGATGAGTATAAGATCCCTGCAGTTTGTGATATTCCAGAACAGTTTAATGTTTCCCTGCTGCCATCTTCCCAAAATCCTTATGCCATCTATGCATCCAAGGTAAGCAAACCATCACAGCATCTCATTCTTAGATCTCAGGACAAACAGAGAAATTACTGTGATATAAAACATATTTAAGTTTTCGGTTTGTCCTCTTTAGCATTTCATCAGGTGTCCATAAAATTTATTTATTTACAACATCAGGGAAGCTAATATGAAAAGACATAATGTGGGATATTGCCGAATATCTTTCATGGTTGGCAAGTAGTAATTTTAGGGTTTTGCTAACAGACCATATGCAAAAGCTGCAAGTTGAATTTAAAACCATATTTTTAAAATGTGGTGATAAACTGAAGGATTAGAATAAAAATACCAAAGAAACTGATGGAGACATCATAATGGCAATGAAAATGTATAGCTTACTTATGCGTATTATGCAATAAGAAATAGGACTGTATGTGTTTATTTATATGAGAGATTGGCTCAAGTATTCAGCTGGTATAATGATTGCTTCAATTTATACCAGCAAATATTCTGGCCAGTTGCATATAAGATGTAATGGTAAATCAAGATGAAGGTAATTCTGCAAAATTCCAGTATTAGGTATGCTTTTAGAATACAGTAAAATAACACGACAGGAGGAAAAAGCTTATTTTATTGTTAAAGTTATTAAAGAACAAATATGTCCTTTAAAATTATTTAAAACTGTCTCAGTAATACATAATTAGAAAAGTACTTGTTTGAAAAAAATATAATCTAGGTGAAGTAGTTGCATAGTTGATTGGGAGCTGATCTAGGGAGCTGATAATAATACCCCTCTTCAAACAGAGCTTTTATCCTTTTCTGTGAACTTATCTCCTATAATTAACCTTAAAATTCACTATAAGAAGGTGTGATCTTGTCTTCATGCAGCATGTTTGCGGAAGACATTTGGTTCTCAAATTTTAGCAAGGAGATAAGTAAGATTCAATTGCAATATCCCAATCCAGTCCAGATTAAAATGGTCAATATCACAGCACTGAGAGGACTATGGAATAAGGGTGTATTTGAGATCTGGCACAAATGTCAGAATAAGTGAGATGATGTCGGACACCACAAGGGAATTATCATGAGTTCTGGCTTTGTTTCTTCTTGTATCTGTACCTGGTTTGGGATTGTTTTAATTTTGTCTGCCACTTATTCTAAATTTCAGTTTAGCAATGAGCTGTAAAGATTCTAAAATCAGTAGCCAATATTTGAAATCAACCTTTTAAGCTTCCTGGAAGCAGCTACCATCAAAAGACTTGGAGTGATCTAAGCTCACTTCCACTAAATCTGAAATAAAATTCCTTACTGAAAGATGAAGCCCTTTTTGAGTCACTGACTTTTAAGCTTTATAGTTGATACCGATATGGCGTGTACTCACTCAAAATCTACACCTATTCAACCTATTTGATGCCTGTTTTTTCCTTTTCAGGGGATAGGTGAGGCAGGACTTTTCTTGGGATGCTCTGTGTTCTTCGCTTTGAGAGATGCCGTAACTAGTGCACGGAATGGCAGAGGACTGAAAAAGACGTTTGCACTGAACAGCCCTCTGACAGCTGAACAAATACGGGCAAACTGCGCTGATGACTTTACTGAAATGGTAATAGGAAGGTGCGGGAAGGGTCTAAGTATCCCTGGGTAGAAGTGCACACTACTTTTGGCACCCATTAATGGTGGGGTGCCTAAGGATGTCTCCAATTGGTCATGCTTTTTATAAAGCAGTATCATATGTGTTCTTGTAATTGAAATGTCTAGTAACATTTCTCACACAAGTTATTCCAACAAACGCCATTCAACCATTGTATCGGAATTTCCCTGGTTTTGTATAATCTTTTGTTTTTCTTTGAATTTTTACAATTCCCTCTTTTCCTTAAGCCTCCTCCTTCCTTCTGTATGTCAGATCCCATAGAGGATTAAATAGCTCCTCTTATTGACATGCAATGGATCAGCCTCCAAGCATATTCAGTCTCCTTCCAGGTGCTTTCCTCCCGTGGCTTGCTGTCACCTCATTCTGGTACTCCTTGCTATGCCAAGTACTATTTGGGAGAAAAATAATTAACTCAGAGCTAACAAAAGGATACAGAAGAAAAACAGATGAGGCAATACACTTCTTATAATGCTGATCCTTTATGTTTTCTGCAGCACTTCACTGTAATCATGTTCCCACTGCTATTACAATTCTTTTTCTGTGTAAGTTTTTATTTAGCCTACAGTATCTGTGAAGCAAGGTCTTGCCAGTGCCTTGAACCTCTGAGACTCTGCCATCTTGAGCTCTCCCTCATGGACCACTCACACAGTATTTCTGTGGTCATGGTGGGGCGTCATCAGCTCCCAAATCAGTAGGCTTGTGGGCTTACTCTCATAACAGGAGCTTGAGGGAGATGAGGTCCACTAGTGCAGAGGCCGTGCTTCTCCATCCCAGTTTGGCCCTGACCCTGGCTATCATTGACCTTCCTTCCAGCCATCTTCTGTAGGTATCTCCTGTAGAACACCCTGCTTGAAGGGACCTGATAAGGGCAATATTGGGAGCTTTCTAGTCAAATAACATTAACAAGTCACTCTTTTCATTTATTGTTTTTTCTTTTAGGTGACAAACAATGAATCTGCTTCCTCTGCTCCTTGAGCTGTATCTGTGTGAATGACAAACCAAGAGTGCAAAAGACCAGAATGGAATGGAAAACTCATTTACTGCCCCAATGCACACTAACCAACACACATATAAATACATTTTCTCATTTTCAGAATAGATTCAGCTACATTACATCTTCTGTCCTTATTTTCGTTCTCCATCCAGTATATTCATTACAGTATTTGGCTTAAATTGCTCCATTTACTTGCTAGAAATAAATCTCCTGCGTTTGGAGCACATATATTCAGCACGAAAGGTCTGCTGAACAGCTCAGCTCAAATGCTGCAGGAAAATAAAGTTAGGATGAAGTATAAAGGTATGTTACATAACTTAATGCCACATATTACACTTAAAAACTTCATATGATAAATGACTTTTTAATGGCTTCAGCTAATTTTCTAATTTAGATTTGAGTCTTGGAGTGCAGTATGAGTGAAGAGATCTTTCTTGAATAACCAGAACCTTTTTTGTTGTATTTAGACTGTATTTTGTCCCTTCTTGATCAGAAGTGATGGTCTGATCTGTAGTAAAGCTGCTTTAGATTCTTTTGGCACAGACAACTTTGTGTTAAAAAGATGGAAGAAACAAGAGTTATGATTTTCTTTTGCTATGCCAGGAAAATTGCTATGGCTGACCTACATATATAGGAGATGAATTTTATCCCAAAAGTTGCAAGGCTCAGTCATAACTTCCACTGAAAACTTTCCTTTTCTCATGGAGCAAGCCAGAAGCCTCTGAGCTTAATGTGAAAACTCACATGGGGTTCAGTGTGCTTTGAATAGAAGACTGGGTTAAGCTGTCTCTGGAAAGGATTCTTAAGCAGTGCTTAATCCTGTGCTCAGGGCTATATTGAGCCATAAAAGTACAGTTAAGAGCTTTCTCCCACTCTTGGTCACTCCTGTGATAAAGAAAATAGAAAAAACATAAGGAGATCAAAAGATGACCTGCAAAGATCAGTCATCTAATGCTGCTTAGGGTGCAGTGGGATTAGACCACACCCAATTAGTAGCAGCTGGAGAAAACGGGAAAATGTAAAGCAACACTGCATTAAATGGTAACAGAAATTCTGGTGTTTTTAAACTTGAAGTATGTATATACTTGTAACCTAAAATGAGACTAAGAAATTACATAGAATATATTAAAGTGAATATATTATGAAAGTTCTGGCCACAATATTCAGAATTCAGCACCAGAATCCACATATTGAACTGAGAACTTCAGCCTTTTCTTATCTTGAAGCACAAAGTTGACATTTCAGTTCTGAATGCACACACACACACACACACACACAAATACACAAGTCTCTATGGTATTTTAATTTGGGGCTTCGATCTGGGATACATCCTAACACAGAGAAAACAATTCACTTTTTTAGTGATTCTACAGAAGTTACTCAAAGTAGCACCTGAAAAATTGCAGCAGGTTCTTTGATAAGAAAGCAGAACTAAGAAAACGGGTAGTTTTGTATGTTCAGTGTGTTGTTTCAGTGAACCCCTCTGCATCATTTTTTCCTTGCTGAGTGTGGTAATTGCTCTTCCAGTTACTCATAGGTGAGATTGCTCCAGAGCCATGAGGACTGCTGTTTGTAATGAAAATAAATGTCTCTAATTTGTTTGATAAGTCAGCCTGTAGGCTCTTCTTATTTCACTGCTACTCAGTCTTCCACACAGTACTTTTTTCTTCTTGCCTTCCATCCCTTTTATGAGTTGATACTGTATCTTTAACAGAAATCAGGTCAGTAGGTTAAACTGGTTTTGCATTAGCTATTAAGATATGAAATCTTCATTGTTTCAATTTTTTTTTCTCTCTGTAACCACTATGAGTAGGTAAAATTCAGCTGCTTAAACATAGATATCTAGATCATTTTAAATGTCATAAGACAGCAGAGACATAGCGCACAGGACTGGAAGATATAACATAGCAACTGGAAGCCAAGCAGGTTATAGCAAATAATCTGAAATGGCACTAGAAGAGTGGTTCAGGCAGCTGAAGCCCCATTGGCTTTTACTTCTTTTTCTTCATTTTCTTTGTATTACATTGGCTTTTATATACTGTAGGAAAGTAAATAAATAAAATTAAATGTCAATGCTGCTACCATTTGTTTTTCTGATTTGAAACATCATCTTAGTTTCACTGCATGGGCTTGTTAATGACAGCTCATGTGTTGATAACAGCCCCAAAACATGGGCGAATCCTGGGATATGCTGAAGCAGGGAGCTTATAGGTCTACAGAACTGGAATGAAGGTACATTGTCATTGTTGTTCTCCTGTGTACCTGAGTGTCAGCACAGGTGCTGGTTAGTTCCACACAAGTGAAATAGTTTAAAAATCATGGCCCAACCCTTGCAGGCAATGATGTCTCTGCAGCTGCAGTGCTGAGGTGTTTGCACTCCAAGGATTCATCATGTGCTAGACCTGCAGTTTGTTTTCTGCAGTGCAGGCCACGCGTCTGCTTGTCAGTATTTCTCAGTTATTATTAACAAAGATTCCTCCCTGGCTCTTTACAAATGATACTGTTGTCTGGTTGTCTCAGTAAAATAAATACATGTAGCAAACATGGACTGTTGGGTTTTTTGGGGGCTGGAACATATTAAACTGATCTTTATGTTTGAAAAACTGCATGAAAGCTAGAAATATCGTCAGTTAAACATCCTGACAGATGACACTGTGGCTATGTGGGATATTATGAAAGACATTTTCGTAGACTGTACGGGTGTTAGAGGGGGATTTTGTTACAAGTTTAATGTTGTTTAAAATGTGCGGACTTGGGGCTAGATAAGGAGAAAGGTTAGAGCCCTAAAGGCACTGACATGTTGTATGACTGTTAGCACATCAGTGTGCACTGTACACCCAAATTGGAAATGGTTGAGAAGAAATACATCTACTCATTTTCTTCATGAAAGAAGTGTTTCTGTGACTATCCACTCTCAGCACTTCCATTCTTTGTGTATAGAAGCTTAAACACCTAACATAAATATTAGTTTCTGGTTTGGAGGTGTAGTACCTTGAAAATTAGATATTGGACTGCCAAAATCTAGAATTGAGTCTGGCTCACTCTCTTCTTAGGCCTTTGAATCTGCATTGTTGTACCTACAATGCATACGGAATATTACAACAGTGCTGCAGTTGGCAAGACCCATTAGGGCTTTTGCCTGCAGGATGTAGTGACTGACATCGCTTCAGTACTTGCATTGTGGTTGTTCTCAGGCATACGTTAGGGACTAAAGCACAAAAGAAGCAGCATGTATTTGCTGAGAATAATTTTCTTTCCTTCTAATGGGGAATGGTAAAAGATCTGGGACTGACTACTTTGTCCTGCAAGCCTATACTGACTCTGAGTGAAATACAGAGACCTTTGCTGTAAAACGTAAAAACAGTAAATGAAACAAAAGACTTTTACACACACAAATGAAGACTTCTGAAAGACATATACATAAGTACTCTTTAAAAAAATAAAAGGCCAGCTGTAATCAAGCATTTAAAGATTAATGACCTTGTTTCCTGGATGCACATCCAGAGAAATGGGTAAGAATCTAGAATCCCGAACCAGGACTTGGGATTTCTCCCTCTAAGAATATAGTGTATCTAGAGTAGGGTCATCTTATAATGGCACCCACAGCAGTCAGGGTATAGGGTATAGAGCTGGCATGGGATAGAGATAACCAGCAGGATTTTTTAAATGTGTGTGTCATAGCAATATTGATTTTGTTAAAACTTGGTCACTCTGCAGGAAAAAAAACAAACATAGTTCAGGTCAGTGACAAGCTAAAATGAGAAGCATGGCTCCACAGTTTAGCATTTGACACCCCACAGGAGTGGGTAATGTTGTATGTTTTGGGTTCTAGCTTCAGGCATTTCCACATATTCTAAATTCATCAGTTACTCAATAATATAAAAAAACCCGGTAATATAAAAAATCCAGGCCTGGCAGTTGTAGCTCAGACCCAGAAGTCCCTCCTCACAGTTAAGTGAGGGCTCCAATTCTTTCCAGATTATTTCAGCTAACCAGAGAAGAGTTGGGGTGGGGAGTAGGAGTAGAAAGTTTGGTGCATTAGCATCTGAACATGCATTAATTGCTGAGAAACGACACACATTATACTGGCTCCACCCCATCTGGTTGATTTGATGCTCTGTCTGAAAATAAATTCTGTGGGGCAAAGCAAATTCTGTTCACCTTTAGGAACATACAGCATTTCATTAACTTCTCTTGATGTGTTAAGCTTTATTTTTTTACTTCAATGCAACAGCATGGCTTGCCCCCAACAATCAGACAAGTTTGTCTTTTTTGTGAATGGCAGGAAGGTAAGTTTTTACATGCGTTTTCTGGTTTTTTTTGAGCAGCGGTGCTTTAGTGTTTACTGTTCATATTCAGGAACAACGGATAGTCATCGCTTGTCTTTGATCTTACAGCATCCTGCTTTCTACCACAGTTTTTACATAGTCTGAGCGACTTTGTATCACAAACTATATCACAGAATTTTTTGAATTATAATTAGTTTTCTGTTTACTAAAACCTTATGCTAATATACCTCTAAAGTTGATGTAGTTGGAGGAAATACATCACTAGTAGAAGAATATGCTGCTTACTAATACAGTTTTCATAATTCATCAGAAGAAAAGTAGTTTATTTTTTTTCCTGTTCTTGATGCCAAAAGCTTACATTTCATTTTCTGAGACATTTTGTCACCCTTTTTTACTTTGCAGGTCAAGCGAATGAGAATGCCTGTTAACAGACACATCACTCAAATTATATTATAAGCTGAATTGAAGGAATTTTATTTCTTGGTTGAAAAATAAACAAATAGACCAGCCTTGCTATGTATTTTTCTAGATATATTTTTTCAATTATTTGGTCAATATTTTTATACTCTAGAGAGAGGGTACTGGCTTTTTTTTTGCCAGGTGAATTAAGGAGAAGTAATTCCATTTTTTTCTATCTGTTACGTTTTATCTGTCATTACATGCCAGCTGTGCTTAAAGGTATACTCTGAAACTTTATTTTATTCCACAGTTCCAAATAAATTCCTGAATTAGTTACACCTGGTGAATTGGAGCATGCTGCTGGTGTAGCAGAACTGTTGAGAAGCCTGAGGTTCAGACTTTTTTCACTCTGCAACAATGGGTCCTAAAAAATATTTTCGAATTTGTTTGTATTTTCTTGTCTCCAACTAATGCTAATGATACAGCAACATTCTTGAGACAAGACTAAAACAAGGCCTGCATAAGCACCACTCAAACACATTAAAATTCATTACATTGCAAATATAATTACTGATGTATCCTCCCTGCTCTTCTTACACTAAGATTTTCCTCTGCTTCTGTACTGATGGGTCTCTGCAAATGAAAGGGTTAATATCAACTTCCAGGAGATGAAAATACACAGAATTTTCACACACACGAGTTCATGGCTTTAAAATGAAAGGGTTTCTGATTCATGCTGATAAGAATCAACAAACAATCTAGTCCAAAGACACTTTTCTTTCTACTCTTGTCCATCCAGTGCTTACTCAGCCTCTCTTCCATTTCAGTTGTCTCAGTAAACTATTATTTCTATTACTTTAAAAGGATATTTGACCAATACTGCCTGACTCATTCATTTTTTTTAATCTGCAGATTGTGATCAAGTGACAGGATCCTGTTGCTGAACAATCACACCACATTGATCCACAATCACTGCATTTCAACATCATAATTCATCCTTGTGAGACAATTATATCCTTCTCTAACCCCTAATCTCTTTTTTGATTTCATAATGTAGATTCTAGAGATGCAGGGAGATCCTGAAGAGTTGCTGCTGTATTATCTAAGAAAGAACCATATCCCTTTTTTGAACTTTGCCTAGAGTTCCATAATTCTGTAAATTACTACCATTGAGGATTAAAATGATTCATTTCACTTTTCTTGGGGAAAAAAGAGCTATAAGTAGAAATAACACAACTCACCTTGCATTTGTCCTTGGCAGAGCAATCCAGTGCTATATCCATTTTGTGTGTTAGTTACATGGGTATAACATTGTAAAGTTTGAGTATAACTCTTCTAAATACTGCTTTACTTCTTTACAGCTTCCAAAAGCACAAAAAACATTTCAGTGCATTTGTGATTAAAATAATAGAGCTACTTCCATAGTACATAATTTATTTAGGCCCCAGTCCTTCAAAGAGTTTTGCATAAGCTTATTTTATTATCTTACTATCTTTTTTTTCCTGTCATTTGAGACTCTAAGTGGGTATGTTTAGCTTTGCTGTTGAGAGCTCTCTGTCCCAGAAGCAAAACATTAATTTAAGGATTAACTGGGAAGGGCAGTAGTGGAAAGTAGTTTGTAGCTTCAGTTTTTTTATTAGCTTACATTGTGTGTAAGCATTACTCTTACCCAGTGGTAAGAGTAATAGGACTATGTATAATTCTGAAAAGGAGCTAAGATAAAAGGAAATGGTAGATTCCACTAGACTGCAGGGCACTTCAACACCAGAAGGAGGAGAGTGTGATTTGAGGCTGGAGCCTTTATGCTGAGGCATATAATGGAGGGAATCCTTCTGTACAGAATTGAGGTGTGTGCACTTGGGTATTGTGCTCCATTTTAAATTACTGTATTGCTTGGATCTTCAGGAAGCAGCACTGGAAGCATGCTGAGATCTGCTGGTACCGTTTTGCAGATGCAAGATAATTATGTGCAAGGATTAGGAACATATTATGAGTAAGGCTATAAGAAGACCAATTGCTGTATTTGTTCCACCCATCCCTCTTATAGGGTCCTGATTTCAGTCTTCTGGGACTTTACCAAGTATTGACTGTAGAGACTGGAAAACTCTGTGTTGGAGGTCTCCCTCGCACTCATCTCCCTTTCTCTTCTTACCTTTCTCATCTGTTTATGTGCTCTGTTTTCATCTGTCCTGTGTTTTCTTGTTTCTGGAGCTATCTCATCGGAAGATCCCTCCAATTCTGTACGTGCACATAAAACAACGGAGACTCAGAAGAATATAAAGAAAAAATAACTTTTGGATGTTGTAATTTCTTTTTCTTTAACAGTCCTCCTTTGCAGTCCGTCTCTCAAGTACAAAATATAGCTGTGGAGTAGGAGGCTACAGTGCCTGCACTGTGATGATATCCACATATTATCCAGTTGCCAAGTAGATAAAAGTATCCTTGCGCTGATATTTGGAAACAGTAATTTAGTGTTTTGAGAAAACTGACATTCACTAGGAAATATTTGGTTTCTTTCCATTTAGATGGATTTTGGGGAGTTCTAGTACATATTTAAAAGCCTTACATATAGACTTCCTCTACAAAGGTGATTACAACGTTGGTCTTGCTATCATGCAGTAATAGAGATTTAGATCCTCTCTCTTCAATCACTGAAAAAAACCAAACTAAACCAAACACTCAACACCAAACCACAACTTTCTGAGGAAATTATGTTTTCTGAAATTGTGTTCTTTATGATTTGTGATTTCAACAGCCCTTTTGTCATCTGTCTCTCCTAATTCTTTTGTGCTTATTTGAGGATATGTCACTGTTAATAAGTCTTCACTAGATGTTTCATGTAATCATTGTTAAAATGTCCATGGCCATCAGCAATAAACACATTACATTGTAATTTTATGGTCTTGCCCACTGCAAAGTTAGGAGTACTACTTTCTCTCCCTGGCTCTTAAAACTTGTTCCATTGGAAATGCTGTGCCTGACTTCATCGCATCTATCTCTAGGCTTTAGGTTTCAACAAAATATGAGGGTTTTTTTTGTCTTTTTTTTTAACTTATTCTTCCACTTCTTTAATTAGAAGACAGTATCACTTAATGTCTAAGTCCCAGCTGTAGGAGCAGGATGCATACTCTCACAATCCAAATGCAGGGGTTTGTATGCTTGCATATACTTCTCCCCATGTCTTTCTGCTCCCATTTATAGATTAGCTGGAGTATATATACTTTTTTCCTCCTCCATGGACCCATATGACAAAGCTATTAACACCACAGTTCTCCTTCATACCTCAAAGACATCGTCCTGCCAACTTCTGCCTTCTGCCCATATGCTCGCTGCATGGTACTGCTGTCACTACTGTGGAAGGATTTGGAAGCATAAAAACCAGGATTCATCCAATTCAGGTGAGAGTAAGCTGGACTGTGTAGACCTGCAAGTTCATGAGATTTTCCTGTCCTGTGTCTGTAATGAAGTTGGGATCTGTGAGGAGGTGCTGTGAGTCTATGCAATGTAGAGTCTCTGAAGGGATAACACTGCATTTTGTCTAATCTTTTTAGATGAACAGGTGGTTTAGGAATTAATACAGAAATTGTTGGGTTGTGATTGGCCCTGTATGGAGCATGGAAGGAGCTCTTCCTATTGTACCACAATGCAGGGAGCACCTCATCTTCTCCACATCAAAAGGCTGTCCAGCACTATGCCATGTAGGAAGCTGGGGGATAGGGAAGAACAAAGAGCATCAGTCCGTTTCATTTAGTCACCAGCATGGCATCTGATCATCTCATTGAGGACAACATATAGCATATGTTGTAGTAAAGGATGAGTGATTCCAGGTGGCAACTAAATCGACAATGAACCTGAGGAGGGAAATATAAAATACACTCAGGGAATATGAACCTGAGGAAAAATTATATATATCACTCAGCCTTAGCTGAGGTAAATAATCTTACCCACAAGGTGACCCGAGTGGTGGGGATGGAGAGGGAGCGAATTCGTCAATCTGTCCAGTCATCAGTATGGTTCCGAGTTCATTCTGTCCCACCGGGTAAGGGCTCCCACGTAAGTCACCTTGGCCAGCATTCCAACCAACAGGGAAGGTTATCCTCACTCCATGGCTGGAGAAGTAACTCCCCATTTCTAGCATGAATCTTAGGGGTTTTATCCCCTGATGTACAAGACAGCAGGCAGGAGGGTGCCTGAGTGGATTAGACTACCTGGGGTGTTTGTCTTTAGCAGTGTTTCCCCTTATCTTTAGTTATTACTCAAATTTCTGCATTACATCACCGGGCATACATGCGGGTGTGGATGGCTATAGACAATCTTATCACTTATGTTAACGTCACAAAGTCCGTTAATTCACACCTGCATGGGTAGAGGTAATGGCCCCTTTTGTTTGGGGCTGAAAGAAATGAGGGACTGGGACCACAAGGCCTCCGCCTCATCTCACACTCCTCCAGGCATCCAGATAACACCAGATATAGATCTAGTGATAGTTGCCACCTCGCCCAGTGCTGAGTTTCATGCTTGCAGGCATGCAGCTACATGGAGTACATGACTTGGACTTTGTGGCTAACTTTTGCTCTCTCTCTACAACATCTCAGAATCATAAAAAGGTAGCTCACACTGGAGACTTCAAATGGGATACAGGGTGGCATTTAGCACTGACTAAGTATTTCTGAAAATCCCTGTTTAGAATAACCTGTTTTTATAGTCCTACACCAGCAACCTCCATATAGTGCAATATGAGTACAGTGAATACAGTGAAAAAGGAGGGTCTATTTTTGCCTGCAGTGTAAGTATTCACCAATAATATGAAGTCTCTAATATAGATTTCAACAGTTACAGGAAAAATAGATAAAGTGACACTTTAACCCACTAAAACACTGTTGTTCAAGCAGGATTTAGGTGAAGGTACTTCAACTCTCTTTGTAGTCCCAAGTTTGCTAACACTTCTGTAGCTCCTAAAATAATTGATCCGTCCCAGCAGAAGATTTTAACTTCATGGGAGAAATATGAGAAATTCCAGTAGAGATTTTACTAGTGCTGTTAATTGTATATGAAAACCATGGTAGTGATGGATGGCAGTAGATTTTTGGATTAGATTATAAAACCCAGAGACTGTAGTGGTAGTAGTAATCGTAGTATTTACTTTTGGATGCTTCTCATAATTTTTTTTTACATACGTTCATAAAAATAATTCATATTATTGTTAGAAATGGCCTTTTAGATAATAAATCTTAATCATTCCTCATAATAACATTAAAAATAATATATCTTATTTTTACAGATGTGATTCTGCCCATTGGAGAGTAGGGACATAAATTTTAGCATTTCATATCTACAGGTTTGATGCCAGACCTTTCCAAATTATGCTGGTGCCCTTAAACATTGTTCTGGTTTCTTATGATTGAGTGTCCTATGGTTTATTTCAGGTAATTTGTGCCGTTGCACAGGATACAGGCCGATTATAGACAGCTACACATCTTTTGCTAGGGTAGGTCAATGTTTTCAAATGTGTTTCTTACAGTTAGGGGAATCTGAAAAGGGTGAGCCTTCTTGAAGTATCTACCTGGAATCTAGCTTCATTTGGAAATTCTTTTTGGTTGAGCCTTTGGAAAATCTGGCTTTTTTAGTTTTTAAATGTGCTGGGCACTTAGCTGCCACTGACTTTATGGTTTACGTGTACCCTTGCAATTCACTTAAGAATGCTTTGCATCAGTTCCAATGACTTGGTTCAGGCACCACGGAAGTAATTTTTATTTTTTTCCATTTACTTTATTACTACTTGGGTACCCAAAGGCAACTCACTCCTAGGGGCCATATGGTTTAAGAGGTCTTCTGGAGCAACTTCAAGTGACTGAACAAATTTGCTTTGGAACAGGAAGAATCAAAACATTAATTTGCAAGTAAATCACAAAGCTACTTCATTGCTTTTATAGAGCAGGATATGATTTCTTTAGGAGCCAACATGTTGCCAACTCGGAGGAACTGGGAAGTGTTGCTTGGATCAGGAAGAATGTGTGTGTTCATCTTGTACAGAAGGTCAGGTAAGTTACATTAATTTTTTTTTTTGTTATCTCCTGTTTGCATTATAAAATTTGTAGAAAAGGGCCATCTTGAACTATGGCAGCAGCTCCTTTTCTGTCCTTGGGTATTTAGCCCAGACTGAACTCCATGCTCTGTGCTCTCAGTGCTGCAGAAAGGTACCACAAGCATATCTGCATTGCTGTGTAGTCAGAATGCAGTCAAGTTTGACCTATTTAGTGACTTTTTCCAGTAAGAGTGTGAATCTCAATATTAAACATTTAAGTCTACTATGCTTTGTGAGAAAGAAAACTGTTGATAGCATCCTTAAAAAAGCTCGTCTTGATGTGAACTCCCTCAACAGAAGTTCTGCAGCCATCAACATGGCTTGTTTCTGTATGCTTGAGCCACCAACTCTTAAAGTTATTCTTGTGCAATGTCAGTTTGTACTTATAAAGCCTTTCATAAGCATTACTGTGTGTTACTGGCACCAAGATCTTCAGGGAAGAAGTGTCTCATTCTTCTGCATTCTGTACTAATTGATATATTGGTATTGCTTCAAAATACACACTGTTTTATTCTCACTCTACATATGCACATTCGAAAACTACATGTCACCTCATTTGAGTTTCTTCTGACAAAGGTTCCACAATTATTATATGGGGTATACAAGTATAAGGGTACGCATGGAAACTCCAGTACACATAAGACCTTCAGAAAGGTCCTCCATTCCTCATGTGCATCTCAGAACTTCTTGTCTTCATCGACCTGGAAGAAGGTGCCATAGTGCCCAATATGACTCCATCTTGCTTCATGATAGGGAATTGAACTCCTTGGATAAATTTAACCTGACTTAAAATTATTAAAGAGCCTCTAAAGTAAAATATCTTTGGAGATTAGAAGAAAACTTGTTCTGACAGTGAAAAAACCTTAGATCCCCAAGGAGTGTAACTGGATGTATGTGTATGTTTCTGCACATGTGTATTGTCTCTGCCCCTTTAAGAACTGAAAATTGTTGACTGGCTGCTGCTGAAGTTGTTTAAACATGAATCTGGCAATGCAGCAGTTGCCAGTTACAAAACAGAACTTACTGTGAGTACTCTCTTACTTGGCTTGCACTGATTTGCATTAGTCATAATTGCTTTCATCCAAGTTAAATAGCTAGTGCCTAATTATTGTGAAGATCAAGGGAGAACCAGAATTGTTTCCCATTTCATCAATGGAGTCAGTCAGTAGGCAAAGTCATCCAGAGCCAGATCTTACAGTTACCATGGCCACGATCTGTTCAGAGTGCCTGGAGATAATGAGTGTTTGGGGAAAGAATAAGAGACTTCAGACTAGGATATGTCAATCTCTTTTCCAATTCAATGTACTTGCGACCTGTTGCTGTCTGATCTGACACGATTTTTTTTTTATTCTGAAAATAAATCAGTGAGGCAGAAAAAACTAACCAGTGCTGGTAGCAGCAGAGTCTCCTTTCCTGAAAGCTCAGAAGATGCATAGCCTCAGAGGCCTCAGCAGAAAAAAAGACATCTGTAAACAAGTAGGAAAAGCTAATTTTTATGGTGCGCTGTCAGCATTCAGGTCTTGTAGTGCTCTTGCAAGGGTGGAGAAGCTTTCCTAAAGCAGAAAAGAAGTCTGTGTGATCAGAGGCACTGCTGCATTTTTTGTTGTCATCTCAAACTCTCTGTCAGAAAGCTCCTTAATAGGCACAGTTTATGTAAAGAACATAACTGTACCATCCAGCATTGCATTTTCCCACAGTAGAGGTTTCAGCCAGTGTGCCTGCTACACATTTGCTATGATCAGTTTCACGAAATGCTGCAAGATCTTTCTTAAGGCTTGATGTATTTCAAGCAAAGACTTGAGAGTGAATACTGTGGTAGTCTTCTGTCTTTAGAGTAGTTTGTGAATAGGTATAACAGAACTAAACATTAAAAATCAATTTGGGCATCCTGAATTTTTGAATGCAACTCAACCTATAAAGTGTAAAAACTCAGTATCACCTTAAGAAAGAATCTCATCTGCTGACAAAGACTCACGACTCTGAAAATATGTATTCTCCTTTCTCCCCCCAATTTCTTTGGAGATTCATTCAGATATTTGTAATCCAGAAAAATTCCCACCTGTGGATCCAACACAGGGATTTATATTTCCTCCAGAACTAATGGTAGGCCTTATTGACTTATGCAAGCATGACTGAGTTCCTGCAGATGTTGAAAGCATGATGTTTTTGTCAAGCTGAAAGATCTATCCTCAGATAAACAGAAAATATCAGTATTTGTCAAACATAGTGAGGCATTTTAATGTGAATAATCTACATGTTGTCATTACTACAAATAGATCATGTTTTCAAAAAAGAAATTGTTTGCCTCTCCAGAACCAAAACTGTGTTTCCAGACTTTTCCCAAAAGAACTCCTTGCTCAGAATCATTTAATTTTGAATTTAGTTGGCCTTTTTTTGTGCAATATAGCATTTTCTTGGAAAGTTCCCAAATTACCTTCTCCATCTTTTCTGTCTCGTGATTCCCTGTTGTGTTCAAGTGGCCATAGAACCCATGTTTTCCAACTGGTAAATAGACCATGGCAACATGAGACTGTACTTACGCATGGGAAATGCTGCAGGTCCAAAGAAAGGCAAAGGATTGGAAGAGGAAAAATGAGGGTTTATTGCAGTAGTTATTGGAAAGTCATAGAAGGACAGATGGAAACTTGAGGAGGTGTAAAGTGCCTGTGATCTGCAGAGAGAGGCAAGAGAAGAGAGCTGTGAAAATGGTAGTGCAAAATTTACCCAGACCAGACTGAGTAGAATCCAAGTAGGCAGGTCCAGGCTGTTTTTTAATCTTCACCCATGTTTCAACAGCTTCTTGTGGAATTCCTTGTTTGCACTCCTTTTGCAAATATCCGTGGGCACTTGTTGCTCCTATTACACAACCATTTCAGAGGCACAGAAGTTCATTTGAGTTCTGGGAAAGCATGACATGGTTCTTTGATTTCTTATTTCTTTACAGAATGCTATTTGCTGCAAAGCAGTTGGCTTTGTAAACGTTTGTCATAGAGTACAACTTCCTTATTTAATGATGCCTCGCAGTGCAGAACACGCATAGTAAGGCATAAGCTCCTTTATGAAGTGATAAAGTGGAAAGCAGATTGGCCTTTCTGCTACTTTACCTGCCTTTGAGAGACTTATGCTTTATGAATGCAGGTGTTAAATGGGTATTTAGCAACTCTCATACTTGGATTAAAGATTTTGACTACGCTGCTGCTGGCTCAAAAATCTGTTCAAGCAGAAAGCAGGTGGCGTCGTCTGTTCTACATGTTCAAACTGAGCTGTCAGGCGGAGTGAACTGCTTCTCCAGGCTACACAAGGTCTTTAACAGGACCTTGATCGATCATGCTGAGCTTGTTTAAATCCTGTTGGAGTTTGTTTCAAGATCTCAGTAGATTTAAACAGGTTGGGCATTAAGTTCAGTGTTTAGAAATTAAACCTGCTTGCTGAATATGCTTTAAATGTCTGGAGTATTGAATAAAGCATGTGAAGTGCGGCTGTAACGATACGTAGGCAGTAATACTTAGTGACAGATTCTCCTATAGCAGGAGGGTTGCTCACACCACTAAGGTTATGACTGGTTCCACAGACACATAGCTCCTTTTTTGTGTTTCAGGCATATCTTTTACCTAGGAGACCAGTCCACAGTTGCAAGAGTTCCCTGACTTGTCCGGTTTGTTCATTGCATTGTCTGCAAAGACAGGTGTTTCTCAGTGGTTATGTTTGCATATTTTGAAACTATGATTCCATGTGGCACCTCTCATGACACAGGGCCCTACTTAGCAATATGGTCGTTTATACAGACGTTAGTCAAAATTACCAAATTTTTGTCATTTCCACCACAGAGAATGGCTCAAGAGCAGCAAAGAACAGCTCTGATTTTCCATGGCAAGAGAACAACACGGATTTCTCCCCATAGCTTGAAGGAGCTTCTGGAGCTGAAAGCCAAGTATCCAAAGGCATAGGTTGTGGGGAACACCAGTGTGGGTATGGAAGGAAAAAAGATCTTTTGACATGAATTACATTTTACAGTAGGCACATAATTTTGCATTTTATCATCTGAGGATCCTAAATGCATTCTTTCACCACAATGATTGTGCTTCAGCATTTAGGCCAATGTGATTTTTTTTGCAGCATATTAATAACTAGATTAGGACTTGTACCACTATCACCTGAGCCCAGCATTCATGCTGCCTAACTTCTCCCAGTAACCTCACAGACACAGTTTGAGTGAATAAGGAAGGACTTGGTCATGCTGATGAGAGCCAAATGTTTCACATTCACATTAGCTTGAGCATCACAAGATAAATAATGCCCATGAAAAGGGCATGGTAACCCTATATACCATGATATCCAGGCACTGGCTAGATTCTGCATACTATTAATGTTTTTTTTTTGGGGGGGGATATTATTTTATTTAAAGTATACTTCTTTTGAGGGAGTAATCAGGAGGAATTTGGCAAGATTATTTCTTTCACTGTTGGGACAATAAAGGCCCAGATCAAAAGAGAACTCTTTGGATCTTCTAGTTAACTGTACATTGCCCAGCAAAAGGCATGGCATTTATGTAGTAATATGCTCCCATGGTGCAGTACTTGACAAAGTATCAAAATGGCAAATATCTTAAGTCTAAAATCTTCAAATCCCTTTGCATGAAGGGAAAGCTCTCTGTTGTCATTGGATCACGCTCTTAAACAGCTACTGCACAACACAGGTGACTATCCTAGGAAACCTGAGGTTTACAACAGAGAGGCAATGAGATAGTATGATAGTACTATGATTTCACCATTTAAACTCACTTGATTTCAGGGCTAGTGATAGGACCTGCCTGCTGCTTGGCCCAGCTCAGAGACATCCTGATGGAGGCAGTTCCAAAACTTCCAGAGGAGAAAACTAAAATCTACCAAGCTCTTTTTCAGCACCTGAGAACTCTAGCTGGAGAACAGATCAGGAGCATGGCAGTATGTATTCAACAGTGACAGTAAATACACCAACACTATGGACCTATCTGTGTGAATATCACTTACAAATAAATATGTGAAGAAAATCTAGGTGAGGCTGGGATCGTGCCTTCTTAGGCTAAATAGTTAATACCATCACAAAATTAATATGACATAACTGGTAGTCCTACACTACTTAGCAGGGCAACTATCTAGAGAACTGTAACCACAGAAACTCCTGCTATCGCTGCCTGCTTGCTGAGCAGAGAACTGAAAGAGGCTGAGCAAAGAAGAAAAGTGGGGTTCTCTGGTAAGGTACTGTACACCCTGCAGCCAATCATAATTTAGCTTGACTATAAAGGCATAGCTGTTTACTCATCATGTATTAGGCATCTCTGATCTTGTCCTTGATTTTTCTTTAAAATTTCCTTACCTCAATACCTTTTATTCTTTTTCTTTAATTCAGGGAACGGCCATCTCTTTAGGAGGTTGGGGACAGAAAAGTAAACCTGGTCTCTCCCAACAGACATGACATGAAAAAGGACTTCTGAAGGGAACAATAAATGAAATAACATTAAAAAGTACAAATTTAGAACTTCAGTTAAGATTGAACAGAACAAATATAAGTTATTCCAACCGGTCTTTTAAGTTAATAAAATGAGGTTATGATACAGACCCCTATTACATGAAAGAAGAACAAGCCTAAAAATAACCTCATTGCTTGTTAAAGTCTTTAGGAGGACACATTGTAAGCAGGGGATCAACCTGGGACTTGAACCCAATCTTATCAGTTGGCAAATCTGTCCTCAACTTGATATCAGAAGGTAAGCGTTGACACCTCCCCCGCCAAATATCTTTGCCGGATGGGCAGAACACTGCAACAGAGAATATGGCTATAGGTAACAGTTTTCAAATTAAACACTTCTGTACATCTCCTAGATGAATTAGAATGGTACATGTTGCTGAATGGATGACAACATTATCCTGGTTTTTGCCTGTTATTTAAAATGGCAAAGAGTGCCTGCCAGTAGAAAACATGATATTTCCACTTCACAAGGCCAAAGAAAACAACATCTAGCAACATCTCATGAAAGCGAGATGGGCAGGCCTTACGGCCTGAGAGCTCTCCTTTCTATGCTGCCTTTGGCTGTATCACTCTGTTTATCAGACAGGTTAACTTTATCTTGTGACTTTGCTTCATTCTCTAGGACTATGCACCTAGAAACTTCTCTTGAGATCACTGGTACTTTTGTGCGTGTCTCTGTTTGTGTATACGTGTGTGTCTTGTTTAAATAACACTTCCAGTAATCAAGCCCAAGCAAGTCCCATCCTTGTCAGATAGAATCTGTGGGTATTTTTGAAAACTTGGCAACAATTTCTACTGTCTTTTGTTCAAAGATGTACAGGGCTGATTCTCCATCTCATCACAGTGCTTGACAATTTCTCAAAAGTTTACTATGCTTTAATGATTTAATGGTCTAAGAGCTTTTGAGCAGAAACAGACTAGCCATATTATAAACCTAAATCACAGATCTTCTGAATATTATTAGCATTTGTAAGACATATTTCCTAGCAAGTATAAAATACTCAGTATTTTTTATGTATGATGGGGAACCATAGAATTCATATAGGGAAATATATTGTACTTAATATGTATCATAAAGATTAGCCTTTATACTCAAAGGATTTTGCAGTCTAAGGCTAGATCCTGAATGAAGGCTATATCTGCCGTAGTATATTCTTGTGCACAGATTCAATGAAATTTGAATCTACAATGCAGAAATGTTTCCTTTTTGCTCCACATTCAATAACAGACTACAGTTTTCTCCCACAGATGGTAAAAGACAGATTCCTTTAAATGATCGATTTCTTGCTGGCTGTGAGCATGCAGACATAAAGCCCAAGGAGGTCATTGTTTCTGTTCTCATCCGTTACTCTATGAAGGTAAGACCCTGCTGAGGTTTCACTCAGGTTCCAGTGTAGTTATTAGGAATATTTCCATTGTTTTCAGTAGGCATTGAAACATACATGTTACTACTGCTTTAGAAGTAGTGAAGAAATTTCTGGCATCCCTCCATCACCTCTCCCACTTCTTCAGCTGGCCATCATACTTTACTTCTTTAGGCCTCTTACTGGATTTTTCCCCTCTCTTAAATGTGTACTTGTGCCCCTTCCAGACACGGAAATTTGGCCTGCCTGAATACTTCCAGGAAAAATGCCATATTGTCACACTGTCTTCAGCAATAAAGCTCATTTCTGGCCTCTTCTCACTAACAATTGGCGGTTTACACTGAACAGTCCACAACTCACAAAATAAGGTCCTAACTACTCTGACCAAAGGTGGCAGCATGTGGCTTTAAGGTGTTAGGGGGCAGAGGAAATGGTGTCATTGTTACTTTGTTCTTAGATATCCCTCTAGTGGATGTGAGGAAAAGTACAGGGAAAGTAGAGGAAGACTCAAATACGGATTAGTATGTTGTGATTGAATTCAATGAGGGAGTGACCACAGGAGTTTCTGCCAACCTTGACATCAGAGGGCCAACCCCCAGAGCAGCTGCCCACTGCAATACAGCATACCAAACCTTTGTGACCTCATGCTGGAGGAGTGCTGCTGCCCACGAGAGGCTGGCTGGCCACAGCAGATTTCCCATGAAAAACAGTAAGACTTCCATGAGCTCAAAGCCTGTAAAAGCATAATCTGTGTTGGCAGCAACAACTGCCCAAAGTTGCTGCCCAGAAACTTTGAGCCTTAGTGAAGATCCAAGAGATAAACAGCCTGGAAAAGAAAATTAAGGAGGAATGGGTTAGCTTCCTCAACAGAGTAAAAGATAAAAGAAATCCCAACCTGCTTTGTCCCATGACTAGTAATGCCACAGAACTAAAGCTATTACAGAGAGTATTTCAGAGTCTTGGCTTTTGGAGAGAGACAGTTGCACCTAAGAATAGCAGAGGTGGGGAGGACAAAATGAACAAAAGAAAATAGCACTGCTGGCAAAGTCAAAAGCTTACTTCAAAGAGCAGGAAAATTATCTGTCAGCTGTCACATGAAAAACATGTGAGATTAAGCAGCCTCACTGCAGGAAATGAACAATGTTTTTGGGTCAGACTGCTTCTGCCGCTTGCTTTAATGCTGAATCGCGTTTTTGATTAACTCTGCTGACACAGTGAAAAGGCACATGTACACTTTTTTTGCAAGACTTGTCAACAGAAGGTGTAGATGGAAAGCTGGCTGTCAGTTCCTGTTGCTCCTGCCAACTGCTAACTTTTGGTTTTGGGGAGTTTGATGTGAATATTGCTTCAGTCCTGTTGAGAGGATTTTCCATCTCTAACAAGACTCACTGGTCAACGTGTAATCCTGAGTTTTACATTTGTCATGACAGTACCACATACTCATAGTGACTAACCTGCTAACTCCTACTTTTGGGGCTACAGAAAGGGCACTTTATACATTTTCTTCAAATGATTCATCTATGCCTGATCATGAAAAAAAAATGCTATTGTGTTTTCTTTTAAAATATGCGTATTTGTCTCCAGAACAAAATATTTCTGATTATAGAAAGCCCAGCTATTTCCATTATCTCCCTCTGTAAATGCCATTACTGTAGCATAAAATGTAGGATCTCTGAGTGTAAAACCTTCATGAAATCAAGTTGCTTAGCACAGTGGGGCCTTCATGTCCTGGAGAAGAAACCACTATTTTCTCAGCTGAAATTAAGTTTAAAAAACATACCAGCCATATATGAAGTGGCTTATACCAGGACTGCTTTTCCAGCACTCTGAAGTCATTAAAATGCTGATAAAATTTAAAAATTTGCATGTTTTCTTACATGTAGATAATGTCAAATAATGTCCCCTTTTAGTATGCCTGTCTATGATTAGCATAGTACTACAAGAAAAATAGAAGTTTAACTGAAACAGTAATTTTAGCAAATATTCTTTAAAACTGTTGCTTTCTTTGGACAATGGTAACACCTAAAATACAAGAAATAACAATTTTTTTTTCAATGAATTTCTGTCATTCCTTCTTTTTTTCCCATTAGGATGACTTTGTTTCAGCCTTCAGACGGGCTGAACGTCAGAAAAATGCTTTGTCCATAGTGAATTCTGGAATGCGAGTTGTCTTCAGTCCAGGCACAGACACCATTGTAGATCTAAGTATTTTATATGGAGGCATTGGCTCAACCACACTCAGTGCAAGAAAGTCCTGTGAGAAACTCATAGGAAGGTATTGGATATCTTAATGTATTTAAGCCAAATGCAGGAGTCATGGTGTGATGCATGGGGTCTGCTTCATTCTGCCAGTGGAGATCCCATCATCAGCCTCTCACAATCTGTATTTGACCTGTCCTCCCCAACCACTGGTTATTTCTTGATATAACTTATGCTGATTCACTTATAACTTCCCACATACTTACTTCTTATATCCCAAATAGCTTTAGCTGCCTGTTACTTTTATAAATAAGTGTGTGTTCATGTGAGTATGTTTTTCTACCAGACAATGGAATGATCAGATGCTGAGTGAAGCTTGCAGACTGGTACTGGGGGAAATTTTTCTCCCTCCATCAGCTCTGGGTGGAAAAGAAAATATAGAAGAACTCTGCTTGTCAGCTTCCTTTTCAGATTTTACCTGGAAGTGTTACATGGTTTACATCAGATGGTAAGGACTAGACAAGAATTGCATACCCACATTTCCATACAGGTTGCAGAAAAACTGCTTTTTTAAAGACTAAGGTATATGAGAGAGAAGGGTAAAGGTGCTAGGATTTACTTCAAAATGCGTGAGGGGAAAACTTTTGGTTTAGAAATAAGGGTCTGACAACACTGCTCTCACATGACTTTCCTTTCAGTATCTCTTCAGGTAGGCTGAGCTGTCACAGGAGAAGATGAGTGCTTTGGAAATGCTACAAAGTGATGTCCCCCAGGTGTCCAAATCTATTAGGTGAGGTGTTTGTAGCTGGGACTGCCACAGACCCTCTATTTTAATCATTATTTTGCCCTTCTAACTTTTCATTCCTAAGCCTCCACTACATCTGGATGAAACATTTTTTAGTCTAGTCAACTCTGGCCAGAATATTTACCTGTCTTTTTAGGAAGATGGGCAAGAAGGAATTAGAGTGGTCCCTGAATATATTCCTGATTTCAGATATGTTTTCTCTGAAGTAAACAATGTGAAATATGATTGATTGAAGTAGTGGTGATGCTGAAGTCTGTAGAAGTGTGGCTTGCACAAGGGTGCTGTCAGAAGCAGTATGGACCCAGCAGGCAGGCTAGCTATAAGATCTAGAAGACTTTAGGTCTCCTTTGTCTGCTATGGTTCCACTGTGTAAGCTAGTAAATTTGTCCCTTTTGCCTCTCTTTTTTCTTGATTTTTATTTTTTTCCTATTTATTTAATGCAATCTTGCCACAGAATAAACTGCCATTTGCTAAAGACATGAATGGTATCTAATGCAGTATATTTCTGAGTCCTTTTTCAGGGCACCTTGGTGCCAATATAGAATGAATTCTAAAAATGTAATTAGCCCTTTATAATGTATCCCACAAACTTTGTCATGAAATCTATGTAGTTTCCGCACGGATTTTATGATCACAAAATATCCTCAGAAAGTGTTTTTTTAGTAAAACTTTCTATAATTACTGTTCTGGTTTGAGGATAACATGTTCTATTCTGCAGGATGTGGACCCAGGACAGTCTCCACAAGATCCTGCGGGCCGTCCCATCATGCACCAGTCTGGTATTAAGCATGGCACTGGTGAAGCAGTTTACATTGATGACATTTGTCCAGTGGATGGAGAACTTTCATTAGCTGTGGTCACCAGTATTAAAGCCCATGCAAAGATTATGTAAGTAACAAAAAACTATATGCACATTAAGTATGCTAACAAGTATTTTCCATCCTTATTGTCTGATTTGGCCATATTACAAGGTATGTATTACAAATGAGGTAAGAAATTCTTTACTGTGTGTTTAAAATAGTGTTGGATATGGACAGAATAGTCCATATTAATGCATTTCGCCCCTTTTAGTACAAAAAATGTAGAAAGAAAATATATTCTTATATTTTGCATGTATTTGAACTAGAATTTAAAGAGCTGCTCTATGGCATGCACACACAGATGCTCATGCATACCATTTTTTTCCTCAATATGCTAACGAACACTTTTCCATTTTCTTCTCTATGTAAAGATCTGTGGTGAGAATACCAAGTGGATTATGTTTCTGTCCTAAAGATCACTAAATTCCTTGTACTACGGATATCTGCACCATGTACTGTATTCATTTATGTGTATGTTCTACTTTTCAGATCAATTAATGCATCAGGAGCCCTTCAGGTGCCAGGAGTTGTTGATGTAGTGACAGCAAGAGATGTTCCAGGGAAAAATGGCAAGGATGAGCAAGCATATGCAGAAGATAAGGTATTTCTTGCTTCTGGAGGAGCATCTGGACTTTTTGCTTCAGTTATTTACAAGAAAGTAAAGTGAATTTGCAAGTATCATCTTGCTGCAATGAAAATAAGTGCAAGAGCAGTCCAAGGCAGGCTGAGCTGAACATAATTACCATTCCCCAGTGAGAGAGAAAGGGAGAACACTCTTAAGTAACTTGGGAGTTAAATGAATCAGCCATGATTCCTTAAAGGCTGATAGATGAGTGATTGTCATGGACTCTGCAAAAGGATGAAGTAGATTTTCAAAGATGAGACAAATAAATGAGAATTGCCTAGTTGGAATCGATATTAAATTAATTGCCAGATCATCCATTAGAATATGGCAATGGGAGGCAGTACTGTTTCTTTTTGTTGATTATCAACAGAGCAAAAAAATTTATAGGATTCAGGCAGCCAGCGTAACAGTGCAGAATACCTCAGGCTGTATCCGTCACAAGTGACACTGTTGTGTGGTATTTGCAGTGGGGCAGGAATAACTCCTACTGTGTTGCTCTTACCTCTGTGTTCCTTCTTGCCTGAGTTTCCTTCCTTTCTGAGTACAGTCAAAGAAAGCAGTCTGTGCCAGGATTTTATGTGGCACAGTATCTGGTCACCTCAGGATGGACACAGGGGAAATGTTCATGACTACTGATGTCAGCAGCATTTCTAATGCCAGAAATGTTGCAGCAGATCAACGATGCTAATAAACTTCTCATCTAATGAAGACAAGTCTGCACTGGGATAGTATTCATAGAGAAACAATATAAAAGTGGCATTTGAGCAGAATCTATTCAATCATGCACTCTGTACAGAAACTTAACCACTCCTGTGTTTTTTCCTTGGGTAATACATTGGTGTGTTGCAGGTGATTTGTGTTGGTCAGGTAATCTGTGCTGTGGTTGCAGTCACTGACTCAGGCAAAGCACAATGCTGAAAAGCTGAAAATAGTGTATGAAGATTTGAAGCCAATTCTGACCATTGAGGTGACAATGTGTCTCCTCTTCACCTACTCGCTGTTTACCTCCTTGCGCAGAGCTCTGCCAGGCTTTGGATTTTTATCTATTTATTTATTTATTTACCTATTTATTGCATGACATAGGACTTTATACTTCATCTTCAGATCTAATAAAAAGTTTGTAAATGCCCTCCAAATGTTTAATTTTAGAAACAGAAAAAGATCTTATTAGGTATTTTTTCATCCATTATGTTGAAGACTGGTCTCTGTAGGTCTAGATGAAATTGCTAAGGAATATTCAGAAAGTTTTATGTGAGCAATTTCATGCCTCCAGGAGCCAAATTCCCAGCAGGAGTAAGTCAGTATAAAATGAAATTTGAGAGCTTATTTTTGCAGAAGTTCTGGAATCACGTATCCTGCATCCATGTTCTGAAAATTTTAAAGTCTGGCAGGTTTTCAGTAGCAAGCAATCTGATTCTGAAATATTTTCAACAGCTCTGAATGGCATTAACAGACATTTAGTATTTCTAATCTGGAGGAAGAAGAGAATTATAAGAACTACCAAAAAAATGAAAAAAAGCAGAAGCTCTCTGATAGTGAAAAGGGAATGACTATCCTACTCTTTCTAATACTTCGCTACAACCATCTGTCCATCTGAAAAAGGATCATATGGATGAAATATATATATAAAAATATTCTTTCAGAATTACAATTAACATGTTTTTTGTTGTTTGTTCCTGCAGGATGCAATAAAACATAATTCATACATCACTGAAGAAAGGAAAATAGAAAAAGGAGATACTGAGAAAGGATTCAAGTCTGCTGATGATATCATAGAAGGTAGTTCATACATGCAGTGCAACAAGCAAGAGAAGGGAATTGTGCTAGTTCAGAATCTATTTCCAGCTGGTGGCTGAATGTAAATTTCTGTTCTCTGAAAAAAAACTTACTCTGCTGTTGATTATTTCCCCTTCACTGGGAATGGAGATTAAATGGTCACATTTAAACAAAGCTTAGCTAACACCTGTTAGCTCATGTTGACTAAAGTCTGCCGTTTCCTTGTGCTAACTAAAATTAAGTGCCCTAATCCTAGGACAAACATTACAGCTAGATAAGACTTTGTTTATAGATGTTAGCTAACTTAACTTATCCTATTTCAACTGCATGATTTAAGGCTAATCCCAGAAACAAAGGGATCGGAGTAAACTGTTCTGGAATACTACTCCTACAGTCACCAAATTCACTGTCTTTAAATAGTAAACATGATCCAGCAGTCCCAGAGCATACTCTGTGCATAAGTATCAGACCTGTGTTTAAGAAGTATTAATGAAGAATATTCCACAAGCTCCTATTATCATTAGCTATACAGTTTAACTGTCCTTATAAGTAGAATGCTTCCTTTTATAATACCTAATCTAAATCTTCCTTCCTGCAAACTTTAAAGGTTCACCCTCTAAACAGAATCCTCTCCTCTTTTCCCCAGGAGTCATGTTTGCTAACCTTTATCATTATCACTACTCACTTCTCCATTATCTCTAATTTCACGACATCCAACTTCACTACTGTAATATTTTAGATTAGGTTTCACCATGGCCAAGGAGAGCGTCCCAGAAGTTCTGTATAACTTTACTACCACAGAACAAGATAAGGGTTGTTGTAGAGTTATCAGCTGTGGATATACAGTCAAATTGTGCTCCTCTGTAATCCCCACTTAGATCTTGTTCTAAAGTACTGGCATTTACCCATACCAAACTTTATGCCATTCATTTTAGGCTATTTATCCGATATAGAAAAATAACTTTCAAATCCGAACCTGTCCTTTAAAAGGGCTTCTAGCCCTTTCCAGAGTGATATTATTTGTAGCTATCATTCGTTATTAAAGAAACGTGTTTCTGACACTTGAATGCAGCTCTGAAATTTGTTAGTGAGCACCTTATAAATGCTTAGACCACTCCTGTGTGCTGCCCGTATGCTTTTCTGATTGTCCTCTCATGAGATATGTTATCACACCTACCTTCTGTTACCACTCCCCATACATCTGCAGCTGAGTTTCTCCACTGAATATGGAGTTTCTCCACTACCTACACATGAATTGACACCTGATTGATCACAGGAGAGAACATAGCAGATCATCAGTCCCTTTTCCCTTTTCCAACATCAATTTTATCTGTATCATGTTTGAAAGAATGATCAGATTTATCTAATTTGTTCTTGGAGACCTGTGAGCACGAAGACTCTGCAGTCTCCCCCAGAAATTTTTTACAGTGCTTCACCATTCCTATAATTAGAAGGATTTAAGTACTACTGTGCTTCTTGTTCTCTCTACTGTGAGCACATAGCACAGATTATTATCTTCCTCTTTGCAGCAACTTTTCATGGACTTCAATATTCATGTCTTCCTTCACTTTTTTGGGCTGAGCTCCATCAATTCTGTCAGTCTATCCATGTAGTTTCATGACCTCTGATTTTTTTTCTGCTCTCCTTTGGACTTTTTTCCAACTGTTCACTATAAAATGTCATGTCACCCTCTAGTGGCTTTAGTTCTGATTCCTACTACTTCTGCACAAACGTGTTTCAGGAATAACTGCTAGGGAAATACTGTCGGACCCAGGGATGGCATAAAGTTAAGGTTACATAGAGAATTTACAGAACTAGCTCTTATGCTGTGCTGGGCTGATAGATTTCCCTCTCTGTAAGGAAAATTGTACAAAAGTAAAGTGTTGGGTAGAAATGAGTACAAAAAGTGTAATAGAAGGACATACTGATGGAAAGAGGATAAAAAAGGAAGAGGAAAGCTGTATTTTCCCTCACAGAGTGATTCAGAAGAAGACATTATAGTCGTGTTAAGAGCAGAAGAGATGTAACCTCCTAAGGAAGAAAAAGCATGAGCTATTATATTTATACCGATCTTATCCTGGGAAGAAAAAAAAATAAAAGCAACACAAGCATTAAGTGACTGAGTAATTTCCTCTCAATAAATACAGGTACCAAAAGGTGTAAACCTGAGATACAAAGAAACAAAAAATAAATTAAACTTGTTTTCTTCTGTGACAAAACTCTTTTTCCTTGCCATATATACATGAATATATATAGGCAAATATAAATTTTCTTGCAGTTCATTTGAAACCCATCTTAGATTTTTCCTGTAATTATACATATAACAGGTGAATTGCACATGGGAGGACAGGAACATTTTTACCTGGAAACAAATAGTGTGTTTGTTATTCCAAGAGTGAAGGATAAAGAAATGGATGTGTATGTGTCAAATCAGCATATAACAGATGTACAGGTAAAACAAAGTATTAATGATACCTGTTTCTTACCTTCCTAAATAACCTTGAAGCTGAACTACATAGCTAGGAGTTGCTTTCAGTCTTCTGTGCTGAGGTTGAAAATTATGAGTTATGAAGTTGCAGAGAAAAAAAGGTTAACAGGTCCTAGCAAAGATCAGAATTGGATTGTGGGTATGCAGAAAACAAGTTTCAAAGAGTATATGTTAATTTCTACATGTTTAGGATTAGCTTTTGTAGTTCCTCACTGGTTTGCATTTTTTAAGCTTTCACTGTCAGCCCAGCAAGGTAAACCTCTAATTGCATCTATGGAAGCACTGTCAGGAGATATTTTCAGAATGCAATGGGTTGTTAGTATTTTAGCTACACTGTTCAGTGTACTGTAAACAGTCACTCTGTTCCATTCAGCTGGATATTTTAGTGGATGCTTTATCTTCAGACGCAGATGAAACTTGCAGTTCTATAGATACAATATCATATCTGGCATCAGATAATCAAATGAGTTTATGGAGCTATTTTTACATTTCCACTGTTCTTACAAGACTAGATTGTGCTTTCATTAGCATCTTTACTTGTTTGAAATATTCTTTTTTGTTTCTATAGCAACTCTAGTATTCTACCCAGGATTCTTAAACCAGTTAGCTTCTAATAAATGGTTAGCCACAGAAAATAGGCATTTTTAATGTACTTTGGTATGTGACAATTCTCAGTAAATTCCTGGATGTTTACTTTTGCAGGAGTTAGTGGCTTCAGCTTTAAACCTTCAGTCCAGTAAAATTATGTGCCATGTGAAACGTGTTGGTGGAGCACTCAGTGGGAAGATTACAAAACCCTCACTCTTTGCTGTAATTGCAGCAGTGGCAGCCAACAAGTAAGTTGATTTAACTAAATCAAATGACAAATTAAAGATGACAAGACTGAATGAAAAAGGAACTTCAATCCTGAACCCTACTTTAGGGGTTATCTTGACCACATCATCTTTCCTATCTCTTTGGCAGTAAATCTTGGATAAAGGCTTGAAAATTCTCTGGGCTTTTGGCAATAGAATTCACTTACTTTCTGAGAGTCAAAACAAAGGTCCCATGGAATTTCTATCAGGACTGATCTGTACAAATCCCAAACATTCAGGCCCTTCCCAAGCACAGTGGCTTGAATTTCTCTCTAGATCTTCAGTGAGCATCTTTTAACATGATACATAGGTGTGCTCACATCAGGCCTTTGTGTCACAGCTCTCCTTTACATTGACTTCCTTGCCATGTCCTGTGCACTCTTCACGGAACTTACATCTCCCTGTTGAGAAGCTAAAGGGAAACCACTGAAAAGTTCATTTCCTCTGCTTTGTTTCTGTTGCAAAAAAAAAATAAATTAAATAAAAAATCTGCTGAATCAGCCTAAACTCAGGCATGGTAGGTTAATGAGAAACTAATACAGAGAATGCACTGATTTATTGCAGTGTCTAGGAGTTTGGCCATGTACATTTAATGTCTTTGCAATCTACATGAATAGTGTATTTTTATATGTTCAATTTAGGACTGGGTGTCCAGTCCGTTTTGCCCTTGAAAGAAATATGGATATGTTAATCAGTGGTGGACGGCACCCTTTCTTTGGAAAATATAAAGTGAGTCATAGGAAAATATATTTTGCTTAATTCCTGGGTGATTTCCTCTGGGGCATATCAGCATCATTTCATTGACTTGCAAGATGCAGCAAGAAAACAAACTCCTCCTCTTCTGAAATCCTAACCCAGCACCAACCTTGTCCCAGTTCTAAGAGTACCCTGATAAATACTATGAATCAAAACAACAGCTATCATCCTATTCCTACAGCCCATGCAATATCCAGAAAAAGCAGAGCTATCCATCCTTTTTCTTACTCCTCAAAATACTGCTAACATCAGCCTTAGCCCATCCTCAGGAGACAAGTATGTAAATCAGAATGGAATATTAGCCACTTCTCAGATACGAAGTCAGCCCTGCAAGGTAACGCAAGATTCAACTGGTAGCAAAACTCTTCCTTTCGACTTCTAAGTCCTTACATTAAAATTAACTGGGTAAACAATGCCAGCAATGAAATCAGCTTGGCAACTGGTCATAGCAGGGTAAAAAAACCCTTCTCTTTCATGTTGGTGAATGATTTGAGCGCACTAAAACCCTCTAGGACAGGGCTTATGGTTCAATACAGTTTGGATAAAGAAGGGCTGAGGAGTTTATTTTCCTGTTGAATATTGCATGACCTGTAGAGTTTAGCTGATGACTGTTTCTGGGACAGACTGGATATATTTTTCATTTTGCTGACAATATTGCTCACAAAGATACTGTTAGATTCTGGTTATGATTAGACTACGTTTAGAACTGGTTTGCAAAATGAAAGGAGGAAAGTTTCATTTTTGGTTACCTTTTGTATTAACCATAAGACAAGGAATGGGATTGTGACTGACAGATGTCAATAGCATATGTATTTCATATTCTTCTGGGTATCCATTACCTGATTATGGTTGAATCTAGGATAAAATATGTTATTAGGGTTAGGATTGTGATTTGGGGAAAAGTGGTTAAGCAGTTGGTTTATTAAGGAGTTTTGCATGGACTTCAGGAACTAAGATGAGGGCTAGCTGAAGCATATATAGGTCATCTATATATATTTGATACTAGGAATAGTATTAGGATTATGGCTACAGAAAAAATGGAAGGAGAATTTTGGTCTGTTTCTCAGTCCTGCAGGGATCACAGGTCTGAGTAATTGCATATCCTGCATATGTATATAGCAGTCTCCAAAAAATTCCGGGCTGGGATAGTTCATGTAGCTCTTACCTGACACATTTGAAGATAGGCTTAAAATAACCAGTTTTGTCCTCTGTCCGAGATGATGGTGATGTCTGAAGTTACAAACAGTTTCTTTTAATTTCTATTTGTTAATAGGTTATGGGCAGATACTGACAACAGTGGCATTATTGATATTAGGATTTAGGTTGCAGATATAGGTAGAGATAAGGAAAAGAAAGAATAGAAAGTGATTTTTGCTGAACCATACCTGAACTTCAAAATTCTGGTGAGCCTTGCTTTCAGAAAAGGAAAAGGCTTATATTTAATTTTCTTGCAGTTTCTTATTACCTGTATATCACTGATGGTAATGTTAGGGTTAAAGTTAGAAACAAAGTGAAGAAAACAAGGGCTGAGATGTTTGTTTTCCCCTTGAGTTATTCCATAGATACCTGAGAAGAGTGGAAAAAATGAAGGGAAGTCTTCTGTTTAATTTTGATGAAGACACTGGCCATATTTTCAGGCACTATTGGCATTACAGTAAAAGTCAGGTTAAAGAATAAATTAGAATCTTGTTTTTTTCTTGAGTCTTACACAGGCACCAGAGATAGGAGAAAGGCTGCAGTTGATAGACATTCCTGGCTTATGTTTAGTTTTGCTAAAGGAATAAAATACCACAGTATTTCTAAGGGCAGAATTAGGGTCAAGGTTTGAATGATTTGTTTCAGTGGGGATCCCTCTTCACCAGGCGTCTCTGAGATTATGGTTACTGCTAAGGAAATTATAAATATATATCAAGATACTGTTTTCTTGCTAAATTGTCTGAGTCATAAGGCTACTGATAGTGTCAAAAGCTTGTGTTTCCTTTGGTTTCAGCTATTGGTTATCTGAGTGTCTTATGATGGGTGTTAGAAGGAGGAGTAGGCTTGGACGAAAGCAACAATGGAGGGTTTATTTTTGTGCTGTCCCATTTTACATGAAGCTAAATAGGTATGGATTTAGAGCAGAAGCAACAATTAATTAATCATATTAATTCTGGTGCCGTTATTCATGGAATCATTGGGTTGGAAAAAACCTTTAAGATCATCAAGTCCAACCATAACCTTTCCACTACTAAGCCATGTCTCTGAGCACCTCATTTACTCATCTTATAAATACACCCAGGGAAGGTGACTTGACCACTTCCATGGGTAGCCCATTCCAATGCCTGATGACATTATCAGTTAATAATTTTTTCCTAATATCCAATCTAAACCTCTCCTGATACAACCTGAGGCCATTTACTCTTGTCCTATCACTTGTTACTTGGGAGAAGAGACCAACCCCCACCTCGCTACTATCTTCTTTCAGGTAGTTGTAGAGGTGATAATGTCAGCCTCCTCTTCTCAAGGCTAAACAACCCCAGTTTCCTCAGCCGCTGCTCATATGGCTTGTGCTCCAGACCCCTCACCAACTTCATTGCCTTTCTCTGAACATGCTCCAGTGCCTTAGTGTCCTTCTTGTAGTGAGGGGCCCAAAACTGAACGCAGTACTCAAGGTGAGGTCTCATGAGTGATGAGTACAGAGGAAGGATCACTTCCCTGGTTCTGCTAGTCACACTATTTCTGATACAAACCAGGATGCTGTTGCGAAAAACGGGGAAAAAAATCCAGTTTTGTGAGGCCGGCATCGAATATGCGACAGATGCAAGTCAGGAAAAAAATAATAATAATTTATTTACAGCAACATTTACAGGTTCTTTTGGATTGCTGATGATAAATTAAAAAGCTACAGGTACACTAAAGGTTGTATAACTAATATATCAACAACAATGCACTATGAAACACACAAACACTAACAACAAAAACAACAATTTGCCCACAGTAAGCCTGGTTGCCTGGTAAATAAACAAGCCCATTTGAACAGAAATACAGTGGAGCAAAACCAATACACTCAGGGAAACCTAGAAATGCACCTGAGGGGATATATAAAATACACTCAGGGAATATGAACCTGAGGAGGAAATACATCACTCAGTGTTAGCTGAGGTAAATAATCTTGCCCACAAGGTGACCCGAGAGGAGGGGATGGAGAGGGAGCGAATTCGTCAATCCATTCAGTTCATCAGTATGGTTCTGAGTTCATCCTGTCCCGCTTTTTCGGCCGAAATTGGGGTGATATTTATACTCAAATTTCTGCATTACATCACCAGGCATACATGCGGGTGGGTATGACTATAGACAGTCTTATCACTGGGGTCACCCATACAAAATTTCAAAAGGGCTCAGTCCTTCCTTGACCCTTGGCCCAGTTCGTATGCGCAAAAGAGCCAGAGGAAGGGACTGAGGCCAAGCTAAGTTGGTTTCCTGTCCCAATTTCACAATTTGCTGCTTGATCAAGTGGTTCATTTTTTCTACTTGGTCACTTGACTGAGGGAGACCGCTTGCATGAGGGCGATACGGAGTATGAAGTTGCCAATCTATACCCAAATGGCGGCTAATTTGCTGTACTACTTTTGAGATGAAATGTGGTCCCCTATCAGAAGATATGGTTGCTGGAACCCCAAAACGTGGTATTATTTCTTGTATTACCATTCTGGTTACCTCTCGAGCCTTAGCCGTTCTGGTAGGAAATGCCTCTGGCCAACCTGAAAAGGTATCAGTTTACACCAATAAATATCAATACCCCCCTTTTCTTGGGAGTTCTGAAAAATCAATCTGCCATTGTTGCCCAGGCCCGCTGCCTTTTCCAATTTGGCCCATCTCTGGTTTTGGGGTGTTTTTGGTGTGTCTGGAGGCAAAGATCACACTGCTGAGTCACTTGTCTCACAGTGGTGTATAAATTTCTAGCTACAATCTCTCTGTTTGTATAGAGCTTCTGCCCTCCAATGCCTTTTTCTGTATTCCTCCCTTACCAAGGACCATGTTAAACAAGAGGGAATAATTAGTTTTCCTTGTGGGTTAAGAGCCCACCCTTCATTATTGTATGACCCCTCCAGGTCTGTGATAAGCTTCTGATCTTCCTTGGTATACTCTGGCTTACCTTCTAGGGAGATTCGCCCATCAGGGACCAAACCCCCCTCTATTTTTACCTCACCTTTGGCTGCCTGTTTTGCCTCTCTGTCCACCAGCTCATTTCCTCTTTCCAACTCTGAGCTCACTTTCTGGTGTGCCTTGACGTGTATGATTGCCACTTTCTCAGGGAGCTGGACTGCTTCCAAAAGTTTCAGGATCTCCTCTGCGTGTTTAATATTTTTCCCTTGTGAATTTAATAATCCTCTTTCCTTCCAGATTGCTCTATGCGCATGTACAACTCCAAGGACATATTTCAAGTCTGTATAGATGTTCACAGTTTTGCCTTGGGCCAATTCCAAGGCACGGGTCAGAGCAATTATTTCTGCCTTCTGTGCAGAGGTATTTATGGGCAGAGGTCTTGACTCTATTACTTCCTGGCTTGTGGTAATGGCATATCCAGCGTACCTTTTACCGCTTAGGATAAAGCTACTTACATCCGTGAACCAGGGTTCTGCATCTCCCATGGGGCTGTCTCTCAGGTCCGAATGGCTTGAGTATGTTGCTTCGATGGTCTCCAGACAGTCGTGATGCACTGGTTCTCCTGTGTTTCCGCTAAGGAAGGAGGCTGGGTTGACAATGTTAGTGGCTACGATCTCCACATCATCTTGTTCTACCGTTATAACCTGATATTTCAGGAAACTCTGTGGGGAAAGCCAATGTGCCCCTTTCGCTTCCAGTGGGGAAAGCCAATGTGCCCTTTTCGCTTCCAGTACTGCAGATACCGTATGGGACACCAACACAGTAATTTTCTGGCCCAGGGTGAACTTTCGGGCTTCCTGGATATTTAGTACCATGGCCACGACCGCTCGCAAGCACCCAGGCCAACCTTATGCAGTTGTGTCCAATTGATTGAAAAAGTATGCAACTGCTCAACAATACGGGCCCAGATCTTGTGCTAATATTCCCAGGGCAATCTCCTGCTTTTTGTGGGAAAAAAAGAAAAAATTATTTACTTACATCTGGCAGTCCCAAAGCCAAGGCCAACATCAGGGCCTTTTTCAGTAGTTCGAAGGCCTGCACAGCTTCTTTATTCCATTGAGGGTGTTTCTGTTCGGTGTTTGCTAGTACATACAGGGGTTTAACAAGCAGTCCATAGTTATAGATCCATAGTCGGCACCACCCAGTCATCCCCAGGAAAGTTCGTAACTCTTTCACTGTTTGCGGTCTCGGAGTTTGGCATATTGCCTCTTTTCAGGCCTGCCCCAAAGTCTTTTGTCCAGCACTGATTTCATAGCCCAGATAAATCAAATCGCGTCTCGCTGGATTACTTGGGTTTTTGTATTAGATACCCAGTATCCCTGGAGCCCCAAAAAAATTAACAGACTCACCGTCCAAGTATACAAGCATCCTTTGTTTTGGTGTCAATCAGGATATCATCCACATACTGCAACAGTTTCCCTTCTTCAGGGACTTCCCAGGACTCAAGATCTTTTGTGAGTTGGTTACTGAATATTGTAGGGCTGTTTTGAACCCTTGTGGCATCACTGTCCAAGTAAGCTGAGTTTTACGCCCACTTTTGGGATTTTCCCATTCAAGTGCAAATATTTTCTGTCTGGCTTCATGGAGGGAGAGGCAAAAGAAGGCATCCTTCAGATCTAAAACAGTGAACCAGGTTAGTTCAGGTGTCAATAGAGTCAATAAGGTGTATGGATTCGCCACCACTGGGTAGAGGTCTTCAGTTATTTTATTTGTAGCCCACAGGTCCTGGACCACTCGATATGACCCGTCGGGTTTCCGGAAGGGTAGTATGGGAGTGTTAAAATTGGACTCACATTCCTTTAGTAAAAATTTTTCTATTACTGGCCAAATTCCTTCCCTGTCTTCCTTTTCAGGGGATACTGTTTAATTCTTACCAGCTGTCGCCCTTCTTTGAGTTTGACCTCAGCAGGTGGAGCATTCTTTGCTTTCCCCAGCACATTGGTGGCCCATACCCCGGGGTATACCTGGTTTGTGATTTTTTCGTTGATTTTTCCTTCTGTGGGAACACTGGCTAGGGATAAACTCATTATTTGTATATACTGCTGGTCATTTACCTCCAGAGTAATCTCTCCCTTCTCAAATTTAATTATTGCACCCAATTGTTCTAATAAATCTCTCCTCAAAAGTGCCTTCGGGGAGTTGGGCATATACAGAAATCTGTGGATGCCCCATTGTTTATTGTTTTTTATTGCCTTTATTCAGCTTCTACCTAAACCTCCTATTACATTCTTTCAGGGTCTGCTCCCAATTTTCCTTGAGGATGTCCCAGTTCTCCAGAATCAAACGCCCTTCTCCACATGAATTTTACTATTTCAGATTCTTGTTGTGCTCCCTCCCAGTCATAAAATCTTGGAATTTCGGGAAGGCACCTGGGACACTTAGCTCTCCTCCTTCTAGATGAACTATACCATCCCTTCCAAATAAACCCGCTCGTCTCCCCTTCTAACCCAGTTTCCTCCCTCATTTAAATATTCCCAAGGTTCAAGCCTGAACCACCAAAGGAGTGCCAGCTTTCCTGGTCTAACTGCCGCCGATTGCCCCACCACCGTGAAAATCGGGGCTACCTTAATAAGATATTAGTCACAACACGCCACTTTTTTAGAAACCTATTCAGTACTAAACACACCATTCAAGCATTCAAGGAATTCCTTAGAGAATTAATTAAGGAATTTCCTTAGAGAAAGAGACATGACATTATGTTTAATATAGGTAAGTACTAATCACATTTTATCACTGTATGACATTTAATGGTATTTTCTATATTATGTTGATATATTATAATGTGGTGTTTAATTTCAGCACTGCATAAATTTGCTTGCTGTTTAGGTTAGGGAAATAAACTATTTGAATAACCATCTATCTGCTTTGCCTCTGCTTTCTTCAAAATGAGAATGACAAGAAAATTTACCCTCACCCTTGCAGTTCTCTTTGTCTTTCTTTCCAGAGTAGTGCCTTCCATCTGCTCTTCTTATATCTTGCATTTACCTCAATAGAAGGGTTTGGCAGGACAGATCAGTAACCTGCTGGAGAGTACTTATTTTTGTAAGACTATGATGCAGAAACCAACTGGCCCTCCCCCTGTCTGTCCTAGCCAACAATGATCACACAAGAGTTTCTTCAGAAAAGAGGGCAAGATGGGAATGATGACATTGTTTTCTGACTTAATATCTTTGGCCACTTCAACAGGTTTTCCACTGTGCTCATCCTTTTGGCACTGTAAAAGTAGATACATCTGGAGTTGCTTAATACATTGTTGCTTGCCCAAAATTTCTGTTTATTTATGAGTTGAAGATGGAAAAAAAGGAATGAAAAATTGAGAGTAAAGCATAGAAGCAATTATCAAACAGATAAACAGCAAGAGTTTAGCAGCCGTTCTCCCCTCAATCCAAATCAAGTCAGAAAGCAAACTAAACAAATGCTTTGGGGGCCTGGAAACCAGGAAACACGAGATCAAACTATGGCAAGGTCTTTCAACTTAAAAAGCCCCACAGACCTGAGTTTGAGCAATTGTGTTGTACCCTAGGCTGAAAATTTCTTTATGAAAAGGGACACAAGTTGGGTCAGGCAAACCTGCTGGCCCCCATCTCTTCCAATGGCAGCCAACTAGAGATCCTCTGACCTCAGCCTGCCTGGAGTTTGAGGCTGTGAATTCCACATCCATCCACTTCTGCTTCCTTCTGTGCAGGATGTCCAGCGGTCAAGTCTTTCAGTGATAGAACCTCTCCTATTAATAGAAGTCATAACCAAGATGAAGAACCTTTGTGGGCTAGGCGTTGTACAGACACTTGGTAACAACTTAAGATTTAAATAAAGGTGAAGTTGTTATCCTGTCATCAAGAGTTGATGTTCTATCTCCAGGAACGCCCTGAGAAATGTAGGATTTCCTTCAAACATCATGGCCTCCATGATTTAATGCAGTTTCGTTAAGCCATGTTGCATAATGGAACCTCACATGTCAGCTCATCTAATCTGAGCCTTTCAGGCTGTGAGCTCACCTGTGCTATGGAGATAGGTGCTTGATTACCTGTTCAATTACAAGTATACCGCTGCTGACTGGGGGTACATTGGTTGATTTCACAGCTCTTTATAACACAAGAAAGTGAGGATTTGTGCATGCAATGACATTTAAATGGCTGATAAGGAACATGCATTTGTGAATTACAATAAGTTTTCTTTCACCTTAGCAAAATGATGTTGTTTTCTTTATATTTTCTTCCAGATTCCAAAAGATAAACCTGGAACCTATAAGCCATGGTCCATCAATATAGATTAGTACTGCTTTCCTAAGTATCAAACAACCAGCTGACTCCTTCAGCCACTTACTGACTGAAAGCACTCCTGCAAGAAAGAAGTAGAACTGTAATACTTACACACACAGATATATATTTATGTCCATCTTTGTAGAACAAAATATAAGCACCAGTTCTATTCTCTTGCCAAGTAAGAGACTGCTCATTCCGAAACATACACTTCCTTCTAAATTAAGCTGTGTTCCATGTTATACTGGAATAGTTTTGGAGTCACTCCATGAACTTCAAAGAATTTGTATGCAATTTTGAAAATATCTGCAATGAAGGTATATGAATACCTATATGAATATTCAGCTTTCACATTTAATAGTTCAAGGCAACAAAATGAACAGTAAGAACACAGTTAACATTGTATACCCAAAACACTAGCATAAGAAATAAATCTGGAGATACTCAGCAGGTACTGCATTAGTTTAGATCCTGTACTCATTTATATAGGCATAAATCTAGACTATTTTCCTTTATTTCAAGGGTGAGAGTGCAGGCTTAAATTAGCATAGTATAGAGGAAAGTGTGACCTGCACACACCCTCAAATAAGTCCTATTTAATCTAAATCTCTAAAGGTACAACAAGATTTTATCCCTTTGCAAATAAACTGATGTTTTAAGAAATGAGGAAATGGCTAGCTTATGAAGTCTTCCTGTTCATTTCTCTTGGTAAGTTGTGAGAGACTACAGCTAATCGGAAAAGCTCAACAGGCAATATGCTTTGCAGTTTTGTAATACCAAAGACTTCAAGGAGCTATCATGTCTTTGTATTCCTTTCCTTAAAACGTACTTTTCATAATCTATGAATTGTCTTCTTGGCTTTTTATTTAACAGTGATTTAGACAAATGCTCTCATTTTAGAATGAGTACCAAAGCAATCAGTGCCTTGGGTTTAGAATGAATGAACACATATGTGCAAATATTAAGGTGAAAATCCTCCTCCTGAATACGATCTCCCTTAGGGAATTTCTGAATGTAGTACTTTGGGGATTTTATTGGGCTGTTAACTGGAATTTGCTTAAATATGTCTTCAATAAAAGCAAACTTGTAAGGCACTGTCCTGCTGTCATGTCGACCCTGTGATCTGTAACCAATGTTTTCAGGGAAAAGATCACAATGACAATAGTGTGAGATGAAATCTGGCTCCTACTGACAATAAGAATGAACTGTGACTGAGCTTAAAGTTCAAAATGTGTGAGTTGGTGATTTCCCATTAATCTGCTGCAGTAATGAATTCTGTAGCAGAAGATAGACTGAAGTGGGGCTGTGGGCCTTCGGGGGTCATACGTACAGGTGACCCCTTACTTACTGCTGTTTGTCTGATCGCACAGGCTTTCTGTTCTTACACATCCAATTGATACACTATTGAATATTTAATGACTAAAAACAAAAAGACAAAAATTACGTAATTTTTTCAAGCACCTGGGGAAATGGACTGCCTGTTATTGCAGTCAAATTTATGACATACAACAATGCTGGCAAACATCAGCCTTTGCACATTTTTCAGGCAAATAGCACTTTGACTGGAAATCAGTTTATTAACGAACTGCTTTATCACTGATGGCAGGTATGGGGAGTGCACATTGCTCAGACAGCTGCTCCCCTCTCTGCGGGGCAGGGGCTGCCCGAGTGACGTTGGTCTAACGGTCCTCGGTTGTTTTGCAAATTCGTTCCTCCCCCCGAGCAGCCTTTATCTTGTTCTTACTCGTCTGCTGCTGGGACGCTCCGCAGGAAGGGCTGAACCCGAGACCCGCGGAGGGAACTGGGTGGGGACGCGATTGAGTGCATCGAGCGGTGGTGTTCAGAGCCTGGTAACGTCCTGCCATGGGCGAGCGGGCTCACCTTAGCCCTTTCTCTGCCGCGAGCAGCCCGCGCCTCACGTTGCGCACAGCGGGCTCCCCCGGTGCAAAGCAGGACCCGCTCCTGCCCCCGGCATTTCTCGTCTGGCTCTTGCTCCATGGAGTCGGAGCGCAAACCGGGCCAGAAAGCAGCCGTCTCTGCACCGTACGGACTAAGCACTACCGGCCCGGCCTGGGAGATGCTGCGGGGACGCCAGGGACCTCTGCGATCCCCTCGACGGATTGATCCACGCGGACTGCCAGTGCGGGGAGGGGCACCAGAGGGCTGCTTGCGTGTGACGGTTAATCACGAGGGCACGGTGGGGGGACCGGACGCGCTCACTCCCGGGGAGGGGGAATCAGACGGGCATCCCCGCTCCCGGGGAGAGGGGAGCGCCCCGAGCAGAAGCCTTTACGTGCCGGTGGGCCCACAGCGCAGAGTTGGCCTCTGAGCGCCTGGGAGCAGGCGG
>NW_010178308.1:0-17786 GCF_000695765.1 Mesitornis unicolor | reverse complement strand
GGTTCCTCAACCACCACTGAAGCTTCCACCACGGTATCTACTCCACCAGGTCAGTCTGAATTAGTCATGCTTTTCTGGCCACTACTTTTGGTTTCTCTTGAGGTTTAACCTCCTATTGCTCTGTAGGATGCATAAAATATATTTTCATTTGAACAGGAAGTAATTCTAAGTGAATCACATCTATATCTTATTTTCTTTCTGGTTTGTGTTTTTTTTTCAGCTACGAAGTTTATTTGTGGCAGCTTGCTTTCGCATTTTTCCGGAACACTTCAGAGTCCTTTTTATCCTTCGAATTATCCAGATAATGCCGAGTGTTTGTGGCAAATACAAGTAACAAATAATTACCGCATTAAACTCACATTTAGAAGTATTCAGTAAGTAAACCACTTCTTGCCTGGGCAATAAATGGTTCCCAAATCTCAGCTACTACCAGAGTTCCCAAGCACATTTCTCCTGTTTATAAGTGAGTTATAAATACTACATGGGAATTGTGTGCGTGCAGCATCTTTTTTTATTATTTCTTCAGCACTTAAAAACTGAAGTTTGCCAAATGGATTTTTATATTCATGTTTCTCCTTCAGGTTGCAAGGTGGATGTCAGAACGACTATATTGAGATCTATGATGGGCCACCCAATACTTCTCCTCTGCTTGGAAGAATTTGTTCTGGTTCTTATCGCACATACACATCATCCTCAAACTTTATGACTGTCAGATTTCACAGTGACTCCAGATACTCCAGTAGAGGGTTTTATGCTGAGTATAATTCCTTTACAGCAGACCAGAGCACCAGTAAGTTTTCATTCTGTAATGTTTTCTTTGCTCAGAAGCTTTTATACCCTGGTCTTACTTGCTAAATAATTATTTGTTAATGATGTCGAACCTCTCCTACATAGATGATATTTCTACTTGAATTTCATAACTAGTTATTGACTGGTCACTTTCAGCAACAATTTTTTTTTTATTTAAAAAAAATCAAGTATCAAATTAATTGCCTTCATATATTTTCTACAATGGCTAGTTTAAATCAATTTTTCTCCTTATCATCTTATTATTCATACATTTTTTTTCTGCCTTTCTGGACAGATTTTCATAGAATCATAGAAATATTGGTTAGAAAGGACCTTTGGAGGCTTCCTAGTCCAGCTACTCAAAGCATAGCTACCACCAACACCAGGTCAGGTCCATTATGAATTTGTCTAGCTGAGTTTCTAGAAACATTCGAAGGATGAAACCTTCAAAGCCGCAGCCTTTCTGGGTGACCTGTTCCACTACTGTACTGCAGTCCCAGTGGAAAAGCTTTTCTAATGTGCACTCACAACCTCCCCAAGCACAAACGGTGGCCACCACAGATGGGTCTGTTGTCTTTGTAGCTGCCTTTCAAGAGGCTGTGTGATGCAGGTCCCTGTCATCACATAGCTCTCTCTACCAGAGGCTGAACTCTCCCTAAGATCATTGCTTTTTATGTCGTGGGCTCCATGAACCGTCATGAAGATGGCTTCAGGATCCCCTCCCACCCACGTAGTGTTTCTGCAAGCCAGTGTGCATGTTCATCTCTACAACTTCCACAACAGCTCTTGCATTCTTTTTCAGGAAATACTCCCATTTCTTAGCATTTTTGTGAGAGTGGTGATAGAGGATCAAGGTCTCAGCAAAAGCCTGTTGTAAGCTACATGTTTTTGACAGCAGGCTAATTGAAGGTTAGCTGAAGTTTGTCAGAGACTATTGCTTATTCATATCTAAGATGTAAAAATAAGTGGTTTGACTTATGAATTCTCTCACCTAAACGATAGCAACTATTGCATTTGTTGAAGTTGTAACATGCAAGCATTATCAAGTAACTGAAATAATTTATAATTCATATTTTCTTCCCTAGCCCTTGTGTGTTTGCCAACCTACATGCGTGCAGCTGTAAAAAGACACTATCTTGAGTCACAGGGCTACTTGACGTCGAACATCAGCTTGTCTGACTCTCATTGTAGACCAACAATTACACCCACTGAGGTTATATTCAACATTCCCTACAACAGCTGTGGCACACGTAGACAGGTTGGTGTCAACATATTTCACAAAGCTCTCCAAGTCTGGGCATGGAAACTTAATAAGCATTTGGAAAACGGTCGCAAATCGTAAAGGGTGTTGTAGCCCACAGGTATTCAAAACACAGAAAAGAAGCATGTGTTTCTGGAGGCTAAGGCTTGTTAAACATTCTTATTTATCCTTTCAGACTTCAGGTAATCGAGATATCTATTTCAGGTGATGTTCTGGAGAGCAAAGTATAGGAGAGAGTTAAGTGAACACTCTCACCCAGGATGTTTGGGACATGTTCTTTCTGACCAATACTAGGACCTGGCACCTACAGGGTTTTATAGTACAGGTTGTCAACATGACTACATGTGATAATTTTGTACTCATCTCATGTGTCAAATAGGGTAACGGTGAAACGATCACCTACTCCAATGTGATAAGAGCATCTGCTTCTGCTAACATCATCAGGAGGCAGAAGGACCTACGCTTGCACATCAACTGCAAAATGCTCCAGAACACTTGGGTGCAAGTGATGTACATTGCCGATGACATCCTTAATGTCACTGAGACCCAGTATGGCAGATACGATGTGAATTTGACATTCTACAATTCCTCGTCTTTCCTGTGGCCAGTAGATGAATTTCCATACTATGTTGGCCTGAATCAGCATTTATACCTGCAAGCTTCGCTTTACAGCTCTGACCCAAATCTGGTGGTGTTTGTGGACACATGCGTGGCATCACCTGATCCTAACAATTTTAAAACACTGGCCTATGACTTGATCAGAAGTGGGTAAGAAATTTATTTAAAAATTATTTTGAAAGTATCTCTATGAATAGTTCTGAAAAATCTTCATTTATGAAAGAGGTGATTTAGGGCCAGGGTACAATGTTTGCAATTCTCAGTACAAATATACTTCTAAGAAAGCAATTTTGGCAAAGCCTGAATGAAATATAATACAACAAAGAAGTGCCATTCAGAAGTTGCTGTCAAGCACTGAGATTTCACTCAAGGAGGCAGTGTAGAAACTGAGGTCTGAATTTGTTCCTGAAATAGATACTTGAAACATGGGGATGTCAATGGCACTACATTTCCGTACATCAGAATTAGTCTTGCAAATAGTTTCATGCAGCATCATAGCTAGAATACAAAATAGTCTGTTTAAAAGGAAAGGAAATTATTGCTATTCTAAAAACCTTAAACATATTGCTTGATAAAAAATGTGCCTTTTGATTTGAAATGGAAATGTTGTGGCCTCTTGTAAGGATTGGAAAACCGACAGTGAGCTAGAAGCATAAAAGTATGACTCTCAGTGTCCCAGTTTGTTGCAGGAATAGAAGGCTCGTGTGAGTTTATTTCCCTTCTATTTGAACTTTTCTGCTTCCCTGGAGTGTTCACACCAGTAACCTCAGTGCTGCGGTAACCTACTGCTAAGCTGGAAGTCAGGCTTGTATTGAAGGGACACAGTGCCTCCTGCCTGCTGCGTGAATGTCCTCCCTCTGACACTGCATATGAACCTGAAGAAGGTTTTTCTCTTGCTGGGGTTTCTTTTTATTCTATCCATAAAAATTCATATTCATTAACCAAGACACAGAAAGACTGTCTAGCTTTGTGAGCAGGACACTCACCAGGAAGATGGGGCAAACAGATTCTGATCATTTTCCAGTTGATTTTTATTCATGTGACGAGGAACTGTGCCAAAAGCAAATGTATTTACTGAATCTAAAATCAATAATATCCATCTATAAATATCAGGTGTTTTGGGATATCACTGCAGTATAAAATAAAGAATGAGAGGACATTTATTAAGGAAAAGAGCACAACACAATTTTTTCAAGATATAAGAATAATTACTGACACTTTAGAAATATTCTAGGGTAACAATTGTGGGTGAATTATTGTGATCTTTTCGCTTGGTGGTTAAATTAAACCAGAATGACTTGGATCTAGGTTAGGTAACTTGTTAGGCCAGTAATTGTCAGGAATAGTCAATTCTAAGTAACACGAAAGTTGGTCTAGTAATGTGCTCTGTGAAACATCCAGACTTCTCTGTCAGGTGTCGAGGTTCCTCAAGCAAGGTACTCCACAAACATCGAAAGACTAAAGAGCACATTTATTTCCAAGAAGAGATGTGTATCAGCATTAGTTTTGTCCTTCCAGAGTAGAAAAAGGCCCTTTCTTTTTCTGCAACAACCTGCAGGGGCCTCCTTGCAAACAGGTAATCCTGAAACACAGAAACCAGCAGAACCACTCATTATTTTTCAGCTATTCATGTTTACACAGTCTTTATTAAGCTATGAAATCTCTGTGCTGTATATGTTATTGTGGTAGAAATACCTTATTTTCTGTCCTTGCTAAAAACACAGTTTTTAACCTTCTTCAGTTTTCTTATACTCTTACCTTCTGATATGATGTTTGAACTTGAAACGTATTACATTGATATAGTGCAACAGTGTTTCTATTCACAATAGCAAAACAGTCAATTTTATCTCTTTCCAGATGTGTTAAGGATCCCACCTACTCTTCTTACTATTCACCATACCACGATGTCGCCCGGTTTGGATTTAGTGCCTTTTCGTTCGTTAATCGGTACATGTCAGTTTACCTGCGGTGTGAGCTGGTGGTGTGCAGGTACGGAGACTACTCCTCCCGCTGCTACCAAGGGTGCCTTAGTAGGTTCAAGAGAAATGCAGGCTCTTCCCATGGAAAAGTGGATGTAATTGTTGGACCCATTCAGCTTTGGAATGATCCTGCCGAGAACAGGAATGTTGGTAAGTTTAAATGGCTTAAATAACGTAAGAAATTGCATATGATTGTCTGTTTGCATGTCAGTTCAGCCATGAAATCCAACTCTGAAATACACCTCTGCTGGTTTATTCACAACTCTGTTAGAATTCTTACAAGGATTTTTTTATTATTGATTTTATGAAATTGTTTTATCAGGTTTACAAGCTATTTCCTTTCTATCATAGTTTATCATTATTTGTTCTGCACACATCAAATGGCAACTGATTCGGTTCTCTGGGAAGAGGGATGAGACATACCTCATCTCCCTGCAGGATTTGTGTTAATTTTTCAAAGCTGTCTGAGATTGATTGACATATCTCTTATTTATTACCTACCAATCGGTCACCTTGGAAATTTTGTTTCCCAGTGTGCTATAGGTGCTGTTTTCACTATCAGAAAACAGCATTTTATGGTCTTAGAATATAATAACTGCAAATTCTTAGTTGTTTTTTAATTTATTGCTATGATCTTTACTTGTTTGTTGTGGCCACAGGATCATTTGCAAAACAATGTGCAATAAAGCAATTTGATTTCTGATTCAATGCAGATTGCAACATTTTAATTCAAGTTCTCTTTGTCTAATTACCTTTGAGATTAAGTAGCTCAGGAAAACAAATGTAAGCCTCTCTCTCCCTCTCTTATGCACAGAGCTGGTCCCTGACACCCAGGTGAAAGAGGAGCCTGAGAGCTCGGCGCCTGCTGCCAGTTCCCATGTTCCTCTGGCTGTCACCGCTGTGGTGCTGGTAGCTGCTGTTCTCACTGTGGGAGGTTTTCTTCTGAAACGAAAACTGCAGGAACCCATCCCATACCAGATAATGTGAATGACAACCCAAGGCTTGCAGGTGGAAGATGCTGAGATGTTCACCAGTCATCTCCTTCAGGATTTGGTTCTGCAACCTCTGTAGAGGATAACTCTTTCTTGACTATTCCACCATCCAGATCTTGCTTAAAGAATGTACTGTACTAAGGCAAAACCCGGTGTTACCATGAACTGAACTTATAAAAGAGCCTGGCTTTAAAATTCTTAAGTCCACATATACCTAAGGTCTAAAGAAAGGTTGATTCTTCCATCTCAGCATCCAAAGAAGCTACCAACTTCAATGCTGGACATTTCAGAGCATCCTGCTTGAGTGTCTGTCTGAGAAGACTGATTTAGGTGACTTGAGAAAGAAGAACTGACTTATTTTGCCATTGCTGATATGCAGATAAAAAACTTGTGTAGCATCACAATCTGGAAAGTAGTCCAAGAAAAATCTTTCTTTGCAGTAAAAATATCTCAATAGTGATCCATAAGCAAAAATACACATGGGATGCACATAAGAAATCTCTCTTGTGCAGTGTTCTTTATTTTGGGGGGTGTGGTTCTTCACAATTACGTATTCCTCTGAGAAAATGTAGGCCATTTATAAGATTTTGTATAGTGGATTAATATAATCAAATCTGTTACATAAATGTGTAATTAAAAAAAAAGGCAGGATAAAAAAATTTTTGAGCAATACTTCTTTTTGTGTTCTTGCAAACATATCGTCTATGTGTCTGAGCTCCCAGCTAACGCATTACCAGGTTGGAGAATGTGGCTTCTCACAAAGTGACCTTGCCAAGCAATGATTTTTGCTCTTGTTCTTACACGTGTAATGTGGGGGGAGAGAACGTGCGACAGATGCCGCAAGGAAGCGTGAGCTGTCTCCTATCTTCATCTGAAAATGATACAAAAACAATGATAAAGGAAGAATCTGTTTGGAAGAAGCTACTTACTACAGGTGGAAAGGTCACTAGTGTTTGATTGAGAAATGCCCTTCTTTACACTTTCCTGTTTTCTAGCCAGCTACGAAAGAGGAAAGATCATTGGGAACAGTGTCACGTACTATATGAGGTGAACCAGCGGCAAAGTGATGACGTGTGATGAAGGTGAGCTGTCCTCTAGGGCAACATCCTGACCTGACAAGGAGGATGTGGGCAGCTCTGACAGGAATCATCATTGCAGCCTATACTGTTTCTTCCCACAAGCTGCCTATACCTGGTGAACCCAGACAGGCCTCTCATCGCCTCTCCACACTGTGGAGAAGGGACCATACAACAGGGACCGGCATTGCCGACAGAGAGTGGCAGTGAATTTTGGTGTCTAAAGGTGTCCACCTATGAATTGTCCTGGCTTGGAGGAATCCAGCTCAGCAGTGAAGACTTTCCTGAACCTGGGCTTTCCTGCTCTCTAGAAGACAACTTTCCTCTCTGCTATTCCCAGCCTTGTTGTTTTCTCTCCTGCTCCTGACTCTGCTGTGGCCTTACTGCTGCAGTTGTGCTACCCCACCATTTTTCAGGGCATAGCTTGGTGGCACTTTTCATATTCGTCTTTGAATATTATCATTATCAGACAAGCAGAAAGATCTAGACTTAGGATGTTGGTGCTTCCAACCTGCAATGTGCCTGTAGAGAGGTGTCTCTTCCCATGCTATTCTGTGCCAGGGGTCCCAGATGGAGATATACCAAGGTTGTGTCATAATGCAAGGTAGGAGTACCAAGTTCAGTAGTTTCCATATTAAATGTCATTGTAGAAAACACCACTAAGCTGATCAAGTAGTTGGTGCCTCAGACTCCGATTCTACCAGTAAATCCAGTGGATTTGACTCTCAGTGGCAGACAGTTCTCATCCACTTGCATCCTCTACACTGAACAAATGCAAATGAATTTGCAATGACACACTTCACTTGACACATGCAGCAGAGCCCAAAAGGCCATCAGGGAACCCAAAAAATTAGACTAAGCTGCCTCATTGTGTCTTAACGCATAGATTGAAACTATTGTTTCTTTGTGTAGAAGTCTGTAGATATCCTCATTCTAGTCTAGGTAGTTTCTTATAGTCATGGGTGAAAGATAATTAATCTTCTGTGTCCTTTCAGTGGGTTCCCTTTATACCTCACAAAAGCCAGTATGCCTGCAGAAGTCTCCTAACAATCATCAGTAGAACAGAAAGTGTTTTCAAAGTTTGGTGAAGCTTCTTTCACAGAGCACCATGCTGAGAAATGCTTCAAGCTGTTAGAGGAAGTCCTAGAGGGCAAAAATGTATTGCTGCAAGGGTCTTACCTAGCCCATGGGAAGAATGAAAACATGTACTGTGTGGTATTTGCATTAATTAATTAATTCATTCCAATGAATCAGAACATAACATTTATCTATTCCTACAGCGCAGAGTTTGTCTGATAATCAAGATCTCTACAGTTACCTAGATATTTGAAATTTGCAGTAAAAAATTAATTAGTAAGGAATGTAGAGAAGAATCAATTAATCAGTACTGCTCGGTTACCTGGACAGTTCGACGTTTTCATTTGAACTACCTGGGAATCGCTGTCGCATTCCCCTACCTCCCCACCCTTTCACAAGTGTTTGGAGAAGAATTATTATCCATCACTTACTTTTGCTTCACTGATTGCAGTGTTTGATTGGTCACTCAAATTTACTGAATGTTTTCTGCTTCTTGCCAAGATGTCAAAACCAGAAGAGTATGAATAGTGAATACCAGGTGTTGCGTACATTTCCTTATTCATGTACGAAAGTGGTTGCTTGTATAAAGAAAGAAACATATTTACACTTCTCAATGTTCACTTTCAAGGCTTCCAACGTTATCTTTGGCCTCTTGTGTTTTGCACTTCCTTCTTCCATTCCAATAGTGCTGGCCTTTGTGGAAAGACCTTCTAAGCCATTTTTCCCTTGGGCTCCTGGACTTTAGTCTTCATCCTTGATTCCTGCCTGTGGAGGCAATAAATTTGTATATGGCAACGATTGTGCCACAGATGTTAATTCCTGATAAATCCATCCAAGCCATGGTGGCTGTAGAGGTAGGAACCAGATGAAGAACAATATTCTGGCTCTTCAGTGTTAGAGTGGTCCTCAGCCTTTTCTTGTTAAATGGTCAAAACACAGAAACACAGGAAAGTAACCACTCTGGCAAGAGAGTGATGGATGAGAATTAAGCATTATTTCATGTTGTGGAAAAGCTTTGGATTCATCCTTCAAAGAATGACACAGCTGTAATTGTCACTATGCAAAATTAAACAAGGAACATATTAAGAAAGATTCTTAATAGAAACCTGAACCTTTTGTCTCCCATTTGATGATTCAAAGGATCAAAGAATATTTCAGAATGAACTTTAGTTGCAAAGTATGTAATTTACTTCACTATGCATAAAATCCAATTATTTTTTTCTGCACAGTTTTCACAAAACCTTAGCTGCTGACCCTGATTTACTTGACACTTCCCTGCAATCTAGCAGTCTTGCAGTGAATAGAGTTTCATCTTGAACTTAATCATGTCAGAAAGGAGTGGGTTCATGTTGGGACTGAAGGTGTTGGCTTCAACTGCAAGGTTCTTCAGAGACTCCCCAGTCATATCTGAACAGGACCACCAGGTCTTATTTTCTATTTCTTTTTTATTACTTCACTGGAGGAAGCCCATTTAAGTTTCAATATTCAACTACATTCCCCAGTCCTACCAAGGAATCTCCTCATAAAAGAAAAATACTGAGATTCATCAGCCAGAATTGAAAGGTGTCTTTGGATAGGAGCTAATTTTCTTTGTACAATGAGATGATTGTGAAATCCATGGTAGCATAAATAGTTCCTCTGAGGCAGTGGAAAATGACACTCTTGAGATATTATCTTTCTCCAAAACCCAGGAAGTTACAAAATCTTAAATAACAAATCAAACATATTTTTGTTTCAGATCACAGGACTGTAGTTGTTTTATTGTTCTTCTGTAGAAAGAGAAACCTGTAGAGCCACTCCCCTTCAGAAATAGAGACTATATATTGTGACGGTCCTTTCTGTCAATGAGACTTGAAGAGATGGGTACCACTATGATTTTGACATGGCTGCTCTTGTTAGGTCCAGCTGTTCTGGAGACCAAAACAGGTAAAGCACTTAGACTTGTTTCAGGGTGCATTAAAATAACATAAAGACTGCTTGGGCTCCCCTCTGTTGATTCCAGGAATAGCAATTACATTCATGCTGGTATCGGTTTAGTTAAAAGATTAAAAGGGAAATTGGATGAAAGAGACAACATGGTTTTATTCTGTTAAAGCTATGAACTGTGTATCATAGTGAATGATAAGAATTATTTAAACCATTTAGCGGAGTTTATTTTGCTTTCATAGGGTAGTGCTTGTCTTAGTGCCTTGCATCAACACAAAAATTGTGTCTGTGAGTTTGTTATGAACAAGTTGTTCTTTCCGTTCCAGAAATTTGATCTACGAATTATGGAAGAATGTATTTATTTTTTTTAAATGTAGCTTTATTCCAGAGTATATGAAAGCATACTTCTGCTACAAATATAATATACCTTGTATTATTTGTGACTTTATACAGTGAGATAGATATCAATGAATGAGAAGAATTATTTAAACCATCTAGTGGAGTTCATTTTGCTGCCACAGGATAGTGCTTGTCTTAGTGCCTTGAATCAGTGCAAAAATTGTGTCTGCATGTTATGAATGAGTCTTTCTTCCAGTTCCTGAAATTTCTTCTAAGAATTACAGAAGATATTTTTAAATATATATATATATTTATTCCAGAGTATATGAACACATACATCTGCTACAATTGTAAGATTTCTCGTATTATTTGTCTCTTCTTGATCTTAGGTACAATTTAATGAAATGTAACAAGAAGTTAGTTTTTATAATCTGGCACTGTGGATAAATGAGGGACATGTAAAAATAATGGAAGACATGAAACACTTTTACTTCAACTTTTTTTTCATTTACTTTTTCTTTACATTATTAGTTTCTATCTCCTATGTGACTGATGACTTTGAGCTAAATAGTTCTGTGTATATCCTAGAATAATGGTGGGTGATTTTTCTAACTAGCTATTTAAGCATCACTATGATAATTTATATCACCATCATCCACCTCATCCATTTTTCTCCATCTGCCCTCTGCTTGCCGGGTGCTAAGCCATCTCACTCTTGCTGCTCCAGTTCTCTCTGCTCCTGGCTTCATCCCCATTCTCTCTGGCTCCTGGGTCAGAGTAAGTGCTGTATTTGTATAACCACAGGGTTTTGTCTTTTTAACACCTTTAAAGTGTGAGGCAGGACACAACCTATCTAGTTACATGCCCAGCTGATGATTCTGCTCCTATAGCGATGACAGACCTTGAATGAAAGCAAATAAAACTGGCTTAGATCAGCTTTCATTTCCTAATCCCACTTTGACTTTTTGCCAGGTTTGCTGTTTCCCTTTCAAAAATCCTGTGAGTGTGGTTCAAAAATGTTCATGTCCAAGTAGATATTTGAAGAAACAAATCAGATAGAAGTCAAGGGGCACTTTCACAGCGTCTCCCTTTGAACTGCTGGTTAAATGCATAAAAATAGGAACAAATTTGGTTTGGATACTGTCTTGACTGTTCTTCTAGTCATCTTGAAATAGATGCAGTGAAAAAATCCTAAAGCTGCTAAATTCTCAGATTTGTTTTGCTTTGGATGACTTATTCATTGTTTAATAACAAACTAAAAATATATTTGGCAGAAATGCAAAGTATAACAAGTACAGTGCATGTCTTGAATTCCAAGGTGTAAATACCACACCTCTTAAGTTACAGCACTTACTTGCTCACTTACACTTTGTGCTAAAGTCTTTAATAAATTTCTTCACTGAAAATGGATCTCTAAAATCAGGATTGTCATGCTGTTCACTACAGCATTTTTTTACAGCTATTTTCTTAATACAGGTTTGCTTAGATTTCATTCAGGGACTGAAGTTCATTTTCTCCCCTTTGATTTCTTATTATGCTTTTTTTCTTATTAATGAATTTCCCTTCTTGTTGAAATAGTTGGTGCTTAGCTTGCAGTCCAAATTTTCAGTAGAAATCTTGTGCAAAACATACACAGCTGATTTTGAGAACTGGAAGACAGGAAGAAAAGGGGTGCATCACCTCTGTCCTCATGAGCCTTTAACATTGGTCTAGGACAAAATAGATGACTTCCTGAGGTCAATTCCAGCTCATTTGCCTGACTGTGTTCGTGCTCAATTCCCTCTCTCTCAAAGTGAGCCGTCTCGAGCTGGTGAATGGAAGGCACAGATGTGAAGGTCGCGTTGAGCTCTATTACAAAGGACAATGGGGGACAGTTTGTGATGATTACTGGGACCTTCCCGATGCCCAGGTTGTGTGCAGGCAACTGGGATGTGGCCGGGCCATTGCAGCTCCAGGAAGTGCTTACTTTGGGCAAGGCTCCGGCCCCATCCTGCTGGACAACATGAGATGCAATGGAAATGAGGTCTCCTTGTCACATTGTAATCACACGGGATGGAGGATTCACAACTGCGCCCACTATGAAGATGCTGGTGTTGTCTGTTCAGGTGCTGTTCACATTTTTCTATTCATAAATACTTTTGCTATAAATGCATGTGTCAGCATGGGGATATGGAGACATTCTGCTCCTGAGATAACATTTCATTCATTCAAGGCATATGGTGGAAAGTTATACTAGATATGTGTCTAATCTTTCTTTTCTGCTGCTAGCAACCCTAAAGCTCTCGGCTCCATGGCAGGAGCCTGTAGAGGACATCCTCTGGCCACACCTGGGCCATGGTGTCCTGTGGCTGTGAGCAGGTGCCACATCAGTACCTTTTCCTGCTGTCACCATCCGGAAATGTCACTTTCAAGAAAAAATGTCAATTATTCCCCACTGCCATTCTCTCCATTGACCTCAGTCAAGATGGAGTATGCCATCGGAGTAATTTGTTATGATTCCACTTCATTCTTGAGGAACTGGGCTTGTAGCTATCACATGGATATACCCATTGCACAAACATGATCCTCATGTGGGTGGTGTTTTTCTGCCATATTCACAGAAGAAACTACTAGAGTGCCAACATCCTCATCAGTGGAGATGACCTCCGTAGCTGAGTCGAATTCCATTGAAGAGACAACCTCCATATATGAGACAACCACCATGACATCTCTAGCAGAGACCTCCCCAGCATTAACAACCTCCACAGAGGAGATGATAACCCTAGCAGAGGCAGTCACCTCAGCACCCATGACTGACATAACAAAGGCATCCACCCTAGAGGTGACAACCACCTCAGTGCCAATGACCTCCCTAGCGGAGATGTCCTTCCTAGCAGAGACAGCCACCATAGCACCAACAACCTCCATGCCAGAGACAACAGTCATGACCAGCACAGTGGCCATACCTACCAGAGCAGAGACGAGCACATCAGGTAATGCTGTCCACTGTCACTCACTGATTTCCTTAGTGCCCCTGATCTCCCTTCCCAGACCTGATTGCACTGGAGAGAGTCTCCCATCCTCTGTAGAAATTGTTGGTGAAGGAAACTGTTTAGGGAGGGATTTCCTCTCACTGCAACTGTGGGGATTGTGACAGGGGATCATTCTGCCTTCACCCCTCCAGTTCCTGCAGAGGTAGTACCATAACTATCTCCTACACATCCTCTGGGATTTGGGATGTGACTGGAAAAGAGGGAGATGCTGCATCAAATGTTTTGTAATGCAAGTTAGTCCTCTATGGTTATGAGGTTCCTGCCCAGGGAGCAGTTGACTGTGTGAAACAGTCATTATGGTCATATCAATTGAATGAAAAACCTCTGCATGATGTGAAATGCCACAGGACAGGGACTCCTTGAAGATGGGCTACATTGGGGTGCATGACATGCAGTGACTGTGTTCAGAGGCTTTATAATTGACACCAAATTCTTACATGTATCCATAGCTTCAGTGCCCCCCACAGCCTGGCTATATGCAATAAGTAATTCATGCTCACCAGACCCGTCCCTCACCTTGCAGTAACCATGCAGGCTCCCCACTGTAGAAGCCCATCTGGAGACCGCATGGTTGTAAATGGCCATGGCAATAGCCATGAGCCTGCTGTATTTGTTACCCTTCCATTCACTTTCTCTTATTCCTTGCAGAAGTAACAAACACTCCTGAAGTTTTGCCATACGCAACAGGTAATCCATGCTGGCCCAGCTAATGTCCGGCCTTGCAGTGAGCCCCAGCCAGACAGGACAGGAGAAGAGTGGGGGTTGTGCTGGCTTGAGCCTACTCAGTACAAAGCTGCTGCTCTCCCAGCTCATGGTCACTCTGGCCAAATTGCTAAAAGTGTCAGGGAGGTGGGGGCCGTGGGTGCTGGGGTGGAAGGATCCTGATCCTGTGCCATGTACTGTGTCCTAGGAGCCCACCTGCGTCTCTCCGGAGGGAGGAACGGCTGTGAGGGCCGCGTGGAGCTGTACAACGGCAGCAGCTGGGGGACGGTGTGTGACGACCAGTGGGACCTGAGAGATGCCCAGGTGGTGTGCCAGCAGCTGGGCTGTGGCCAGGCCATGGCCGCTCCAGGCAGCGCACACTTTGGCCTTGGCTCTGGGAGCATCTTCCTGGATGACGTGCAGTGCCGCGGGGACGAGCCCTCCCTCCAGATGTGCAGGCACAGAGGCTGGGGTGTGCACAACTGCGCACATGTGGAGGATGCCAGCGTCATCTGTGCAGGTACATGGGCAACAGAGACCACCGGGTCACCCACACATCCCACAGGACTGGTTTGAGTGCCCTCTTTGGGAGAAGCCATGCTTACCTCCCTTGGTAGAGCTGAGATGGAGCAGTGAGGATGCGGGCTTTGGGTGCCTGGTGCTGGAAGCATGAGTCATGCAAAAGCTGTGCATGGAGGGCACAGCACAGGTGGAGGTGCTTGGTGCAGTGGCAAAAAGCAGAATTGAGGAATCATGGTGTGAGGAGGATGTAGAAGCACTGGGGGCACAATGTGTTGGTTTCTGCATGAGGAACGGTAGGACAGAACCCTGTAATTGCTTTCCCCATTAGTGCTCCAGCCTTGCTTGCCCATGTCCGTCCACTGCCATTTCCACTGCCACTGCCAAGAGTCTATTGCATTTGCTACTCTTCCATTCACTTCATCTTTTTCGTTACAGCTACACAGTCAAACCCTCCTGCTGAGTTGCCGCACACAACAGGTAATCCATGCTCACCCAGATTATTCCCAGCCTTGTGGCAAGCCCCAGCCTGACACAAGAGAAGAGGGGGGGATGTGTTGCCTTGAGCCTGCCCAGAACAGAGCTGCTGCTCCTCTCTTCCCGTGACATTTCCAGGGTGCATGAGTGGTCCCCCTCAGGGGATGAGCCATGCTGAAGGTGTCCAAAGGGTTTTTATACAAGTGCCCCCATGACCCAAGCACCTCTGAACGCAGGCAACTCCCTTGGGAGCCGTCAGCTCGTCCCTGGGCAGGGTGAATCTGCCTCTGCATGCGGGGGGTCTTTGCTCAGTCACTGCCCTCCCCTGGTCCTTTCACACCTGTAATAACTCAGCTCGTGGTTACTGTGGTCAAATCCCCCAAATCATCAGGAAGGTGTGGGTTATGGGTGCTGGGAAGAAGAGACCCTGACCCTGTGCCGTACGCTGTGTCCTAGGAGCCCACCTGCGTCTCTCCGGAGGGAGGAACGGCTGTGAGGGCCGCGTGGAGCTGTACAACGGCAGCAGCTGGGGGACGGTGTGTGACGACCAGTGGGACCTGAGAGATGCCCAGGTGGTGTGCCAGCAGCTGGGCTGTGGCCAGGCCATGGCCGCCCCGGGCAGCGCACACTTTGGCCCTGGCTCTGGGAGCATCTTCCTGGACAATGTGCACTGCAATGGGGAAGAGTCCTCCCTCCAGATGTGCAGGCACAATGGTTGGGGCGTGCACAACTGCGCACACATGGAGGATGCCAGCGTCATCTGTGCAGGTACATGGGCAGCAGAGGCCACCAGCACACCCACAGATCCCACCATGTGGGTCTGTCTGTTCTCCCTTAGGAGAAGTTCTGCTTATGTCCCTCAGTAGAGCTGTGACAGAGCAGTGAGGCTGGGGTCGTTGGCTGCTTAGTGTTGGGAGCACGAGTTGTGCAAAAGCCCGGTGGTTGCACACACGCACAGCAGGCTCTGCACGCTTACAGGTGGAGGTGCTTGGTGCAGTGGCAAAGAGCAGGATTGTGGGATCATGATGTGAGGAGGATGTGGAAGCACTGGGGACACATCAGACTGGTGTGTGCATGGGGAACAGCAGGACAGAGCCCTGTAATTACTTTCCCCATTAGTGCTCCAGCCTTGCTTGTTGATGTTGATGTCTGTCTCTGTCCATGTCCATATCCATTGACATGTCCATTGCTATGAGCTGTCTGCATCTGCTGCCTTTTCATTCACTCCATCTTCTTCCTTGCAGCTGCACGTGCGAGCCCTCCTACAGAATGGCCATACACAGCAGGTAATCCATGCCCAGGCAATTAATTCCCAGCCTTGCAGTGAGCCTCATCCAGTATAAGAGGAGAGGAGAGAGAGGAGGCCAGATTTGCTGGCTCCACCTGTCCAATGCAGGGCTGCTCCTCTCTTCCTGTGACATCTCCAGGGTGCACAACTGGTATCCCTCAGGGGATGGGCCACTCTCAAGGTGTACAAAGAGTTTTTCTGCGAATATTCCCATGACTCAAGCACCTGTGTACGCAGGCAGCTCCCATGGGCCCCCCGCTGGTCCCTGGGCAGGGTGACTCTGCCTTCTGCATGACAGGAGTCTTTGCTCAGTCACTGCCATCTCTGGTCCCTTTGGCTCTGAATCACCCAGCTCATGGTCATTGTGGCCAAATCCTCAAAAGTGTCAGGGAGGTGGGGACCATGGGTACTGGGATGAAGGGACTCTGACCCTGTGCCATGTGCTGTGTCCTAGAAGCCCATCTGCGGCTCTCCGGAGGGAGGAACGGCTGTGAGGGCCGCGTGGAGCTGTACAACGGCAGCAGCTGGGGGACGGTGTGTGACGACCAGTGGGACCTGAGAGATGCCCAGGTGGTGTGCCAGCAGCTGGGCTGTGGCCAGGCCATGGCCGCTCCAGGCAGTGCACACTTTGGCCATGGCTCTGGGAGTATCTTTCTGGATGACGTGGAATGCCGCGGGGACGAGCCCTCCCTCCAGATGTGCAGGCACAGAGGCTGGGGTGTGCACAACTGCATGCATATGGAGGATGCCAGTGTCATCTGTGCAGGTATGTGGGAAGCAGAGACCACCGCCTTACCCACAGATCCCACCTTGTGTGTTTGGGTGTCCTCCCTTAGGAGAAGCCATGCTTACCTCACTCCATAGAGCTGTGGCAGAGCAGTGAGGTTAGGGGCTTTGGGTGCCTGGTGCTGGAAGGACGAGTTGCACAAAAGCTCGAGAGTTGCACACACACACAGCAGGCTCTCGAAGCTCACAGGTGGAGGTGTTGGTGCAGTGGCAAAGAGCAGGAGTGCGGGACTGTGACGTGGGGAGGATGTAGCAGCACAGGGGACATGTCAGGCTGGTGTCTGGATGGGGAATTGCAGAACAGAGCAATGTGATCTCCCTCCTCATTAGTGCTCCAGCCTTGCTTGTTGATGTCCATTGCCATGAGCCTGCTGCTTTTGCTGCCCTGATCGGACCCCTCCTCCGGAGTTGCCGTACGCTACAGGTAATCCATGCCCACCCAGCTCATTCCCAGCCTTCTAGTGAGCCCCAGAGTGGTATGAGAGGAGAAAAGGGGGGATATATTGCCCTGAGACTCTCTGGAACAGGGTTACTGCTCCTCTCTACCCACGACATCTCTGGGGTCCACAAGAGGTTCCTCTCACGGGCTGGACTGCACTCATTATTACCCTGAGCCTTGAATGTCCTTATACATGTCTATGTCCATGTCCATGTCCATCCACTGCTACAAGCCTGCTGCATTCAGCACCCTTTCATTCAATCCATCTTCTTCCTTGCAGATGAATATTCAAGCTTTCCTCAACAGGTAATCAATACCCACCGAGCTCATTCCCAACCTTGCAGTGAGCCTCAGCCAGGCACGAAAGGAAAAGAGCAGGGATGTGCTGTTCTGAGCCTTCTTGGCTCAGGGTTGCTGCTCCTCACTGTCCGTGGGGAGGGGCTGTGTTATATGGAGGCTGCTGCTGGGTAGGAGTTGAGTCACTGC
>NW_010178307.1:25228-60632 GCF_000695765.1 Mesitornis unicolor | reverse complement strand
GCACTAGGCATCACTCGGGTATGACGGACATAGCAAACATTTCTCTGGCCCACTAAGACGTTGTCATTGTTTAGGCCCAGTGCATAACTGAGCACGATGATGAGATAGTGTTGATGATGGTGAGCTGCTGCTCTGCACAAAACTCTAGCAAGAGGGGGCTATTGTCATTGCAGTTTCCAACACCATGCTTGCCTAGTACTCCTTTCCAGGCTTCAGAGTTCTTTCCTACTCTGGCGTTGAAATCACCAAGAATTATGATCTTATCATCTGCAGGAACCTTTTGGGTGAGGCAGCGAAGGTCGGTGTAATATTTATCCTTTTCCGCAGGGTCAGCTTGGAGAGTTGAGGCATATATGCTGAAAAGAACAACATGTTGCTTATTGTGTAACAGGAGGCGTAGGGAGATGATACGATCAGAATGACCTGACGGCAGTTTTTCAAGTTTGGAGGCAATGGAGTTTTAAATCATGAAACCAACTCCTGAGAAGTGACTTTCGGCTTTGCGTTTGCCTGACCAATAGAGTGTATAGCCGGCACCCTGTTCTTTGAGGCTGCCTTCCTCATGGAGACGAACTTCACTGAGGGTAGCAATGTCGATGTTAAGTCATGATAGCTCGTGGGCAATTAGAGCAGAACGACACGCAGGATGTCCACTATCCTCAGTGTCAAGTATGGTTCTAATGTTCCAGCATGTGAGTGTCAGTCTGAACACACCTTTGGAGGCAGGTGTATGCCTTTGTCTCTGTGTTTGTTCGACCGCATCAGAAGATGACCATTGGCCGCGGTTAGCCAACTGGGGGGAGGATGGAGATGAGCTCTGGTTTGGCCACCTATTTGAGGCCCCTCTCTGTGTGGAGCAAGCAGTGCTCTCCTTGAAAAAGGCTGCTTGGTTATTCAGGATGTTGCCGAACAAGACTGTCATCTCTGGGGTCAGTCTCAAGCGACTAGTGTCCTCAACAGCCTGCATGCAGGGTTGAGTCTGTGGCTTCCAGTGCACCTCATCACCTGCCATTTCGGCCCTCGCCTGTTGCTACAGGACTTTACAAATGTGGATGTATCCTTCGAGCCTGCGCAATGGATTTTTTAGGTGAGGCACAGCGTGCGTGAAACTGGTTCCACCCTTTACTCTTAAGCGTTATCTGCCAGGGCCTAACGAGCTTGGACTGTGACAGCAAAGTCCTCAGGACGTAGGTTTAGTTAGAGTAACCTTCTCTGAGATGGATGGCCTTACAGGGCTAAGCGAGCTCCATCTGCCCGGATTTGGGGTTAAAGTTGTCCTCCTAGGATCGTTACCGGGAGACTAGCAAGCCCATCCTACCCATGGAAACACTTAATCTGACCCTTCAGTTGAGACCCTACTGAAGGCATATGCCTTCAAAAAAACCAAACCAAACCAAACCAAACCAAAGCAAAACAAAACAAAACAAAACAAAACAAAACCAACCAAAACCAAACCATGATAGTGCTCTGGAAATAACAGTCCAACAGTGGCTTGCTGAAGTAAACAGCATATATATGGAACCAAACATATTTTTACCTGTGATTGGTATTCAGTTTTCTAGAATCTAAGGCCACTGTGGTAATGTCATTAGATGGATGAGATTCTACACATTCTTGAAATGTGTAAATATTTCCGTTTGTAAGTGTCAGTACTATTGTGTCCTTAAAAAGGCAATTCTTTAAGATTTATTTTCCACACTGAATACAGTGTGTTGATGTAATTAAAACCCAGCCAATGTTTTCCTTAGTAGGCAATAGAGTTTTGAAATGTTTATTTGTCAATAAGACCATCAAAGAGTCTTCTGCTGTTTCATGGTGCTGTATATCACAGAGCATGCCAGCAGATAGTTCCAGCTGTCACAGATGCTGCATTCCTTCCAGAAGCAGACAGAAAAGATTCTGGAGTTTTATAATCCCTGATACCTATCTTTTAGCTACAGGGAATGAGGATACTTGTTTTTGCCAAGTAATTAGAAGTTTGTCCTTATTGCTAGTTTATTATACTTATTTGAAAATAATGGGTAGTATTTCTGGATTTTAATATTCAATGCCTAAAACTTTATACTTTATATTAAAGAAGGAAAAGCCTTCAAATGGCATAGGAGCAGAAAATTATACTCAACAGACAATAATCATGTATACCTTCAGCAGTCTTAAGATATTTTAGTGCAAACCACATTCATTAACTAGAAACTATGTAGCGCTTGTAGCAATTTTATTGAGTTTATTTTATTGACATTTATTAAACCTTGCATTTAACTTCAACTGCAGAAATAAGGGGTGTGATATTGTCTCCAGAAAACAGCAAAATATCTACTTCTAATTTGATTTCAGAGAAGCCTTTTGGCTTTTAAAGGTTAAGATTTACATTGCTCACCTGCACCTCTGTAAATTCAACATCAGTGAAACTGCAGAAACCTGTGCAACTGTGAAGAGTAAGACCCTGTAATGAGCAATAAGCAGTTTATCACAGTCTGATTAAAACATAGCATTAGTGCCTAAAAAGGCATACCGAAAGTGATGCTACCCCTCCATTTTCCTAAGTGTCATTTTTTTTCAAATAGGTTATCATCTGGACTTTCAAGCAATAAGAGAGAGATGTAGCTTAAGGAATACTGGCCTGGGAAGCATTTTGACTCAGATGCAGAAAACTGAAACACAACTCCTTCTTTGCTCTTTCATTGATTTATATTTAATGCTGACAGCAATTTGTTTCTAGACTATAGTTTGTGATCAGGAACAGAATTCCCACTCAAACATTTGGTTCCTATAAAGTACTACATCTATGGAAGTGCTATATACTCTCAGTGGGACCAGTAAACCTTCACTCAGAGGTGACAATATATTTTTGACTCTTCTTTGTCAGTGGGATAAAATAATGGATTTTTTTCTCACAAGGTGGAAGAAATGGTTAGTTCAATGGGGGGAGGGGGGAAACACAAACCTGAATGTCTTATTTCACGTACCTATTAAATCCTGATGGAAGTGAAAACAGAGAGGGTTTATATGAACCAATGTAGGGAGTATAGCTGATGGTAAAGAGTTCAACCACAACCTTCTGTTACTCTAGAAGCCACAGCTGAAACTGAAGTTGTAGGTGCTCATCAGCTGAAGCCACATCTCTCCCTTATCTTTGGCTGCCTAGATGTTGGCACAAAATATTTCAGTTCCTTCACTTTGCACTTTTTTCCTAAAAAACAGCTCTACACCAAGGAAAACATAAAAGTGATTGGCAACATTCTCTCACTTTTTTTCTGATAAATATGCTTTTTAGAAGTTATGGTACTCCTCTGAACAGCACTTGGACCCAGAGGGAGAAGGAAGCATCAGTGTAAACTGGCGCTGAGTGCTCACATCCAGCAGAGACTGTCCAGGCAGGAGCAGCAAGATAAGGAGTAGCCTTTTGAAGCCACTTGTGATGATGAAGTAACAACACAAATAAGCAGGACATGTCAGATTTTGACAGAAAATCATGAACCACAGTGAAATTATTTTTTGTGACTGCACTGTCTTTGATCAATAGATTGTGGTAAACTGCTTAATATTTGTTGCAGGGTCGTCTTATTCTCAGCTGTGCAAGGGTATATGCATACTAGATTCACTAATTTTGAATTTTCACAATGTTATTGTGGAGCTTTGTGGTGTTATAATACAATGTTTCCCTCTACCTTGCTAATAAATTTAAATGGGAGTAACCTGGATTATTTTTGAGTCTGTACTTGTAATGTCTAGCAAAACAGGTTTGTGGGCATCAATAGGTCTTTACTTCCTTTAGAACACCTTCCTTTTTTCTAATATTTCTATTGCCTCTGTAATGCAGAAACTGTACTTAACCAACATTCATCAGTTCATGTATATTTTTGTAGATAAGTGGATTTTACATTGGTGAGGTAGATATGCATGTTCAGGAAAGAGATTATGGTGTTAGGAAGAGCTAATAACAGCCACTAAATTTCATGAATTGATGCTCTGGGTATTAAAAAAGTGCAAGTAAGATTTATATAAGTCAATATAAATCAGTCTTCTAAGTAGCTTTGTGCTGGTTAGCAGTTCTTTTACAAAAATTTGAAAGTTTTAATTGCTTTTCAGGCAATAGTGAATTTACAGTCACAGTGAGATATACATTGATTTTCTATATTTATGGTCAAGTTTTTACCTGCTCTTCAGAAACATGGCCAGATAGCAGTATACATTTTCAAATAACATTAAAGAAAAATATTTAATTAAAGACACACCATAAACATTAATGTAAACCAATATTTTTAAAATACAGCTTTCTCACTAACTCTTTAAGGTTTGAAACTAGGAATTACCGGACCACAAAAATACAGCTTGGGGCTGAGAATGATCTTTCATTAAAGTACTTTCTTAAAATGCTTCAATATGAAGTAGTCTAATTGCTAGTGTGTTATTTTATAAATACTCTATAAGCTGAAAATATTTCTATGCATTTTTAAATCCTAAACTTTTTAATCAGAGACTTTGTATCACAGAGCAATGGTGGTTCTCCTTAATATCTCACAGTAAAAAGGAGCTTAAAACAGTTGTGCGTTATTGACAGTAAGATTTGAATTTCCCATAATTGTTGTTAAATGTATTATGTTCTGAAAGAAAAAATTTGAGTAACATTAAGTAATCCCATTACGAAATCAGTCAACCCAGTTTAGTGTTATGTTTTAGGTAGGTCTATTATGCTTTGTTTTGTTAAAGACTTTGTGTGAAAATTTTTTATAACTTCCTAGATGTTTGTTGCAGAAGACATATAATAAAGGCATAAAACAAAACTATATTTTGTTCTTGGGAGAGGATATTCTTACTGATATGATCTGGAAACCTTTTTTGGTAGTTACTGAGAAACAATTCTACCATTTTTCTGATGTTAATATGATCTTGCAAGAAAAATGTCTCAGTTTCCAAATTGTTAATGTTGAATTTGTTACGTACTCTAGAATGACACTGAACCTGAAGCTGAAGTACTTGCAAGAAAACAACTGCTGAGCACTAGAATCAAGTTTTCTAGCTTCCAAGTACTAGAAACGGTTCTTAGGAAACATAAGCTTCCATTGAATGAAGAAAGGACAGTAGAGAAGCTCCAGGAAAGGGAAAAAACTTGGGAAAGGGGTTTTGAACAGACAGAGAACAATTTCAACAATGAACATGAATTTATTGAAGTTCTGTCACTATAAAGCAAGGTTGCATGTCCCTGTCTCATACTCACAATAAATAAGGCTTGATCTTCCTTGGCAGAAAATATTTTGCACAGCTGTTACAAATCACTTGAGGAGATCCTGGCTGTTGTCAGTTGCTGTAGATATAAGAAGTTGCCTTAGTTACAAGAAGAAAATTGGAGAGCTGAAGGACTCTCAGAAGATTACCTAACGCTTGATCTGGATCCTAATTCTGCTTCAGCACAGTACTAATGATGCTATTTCTGATAGAGGTATTTCTGGAGATTCCAGAGGTCTTTAAGAATGGGACTTTTCTAGTGTTTTACCATAAGCCACCTGTTGAAGTGGAATTCACAGAGCTCTAGAATTAATGAAGTGGATCCATGTGAAAAACTGGGAGCTTGGTCTGATCTTAAATGGATGGCATAAAATTCAATTATCAAGCACTCATCTTTATGCCAGATGGATTATAAAAGACAAGATAAAGTTTCAGGATAGAAAATAAGATTGTATAATGCCATGATACTATCCGGATTTGATTAATAAATCACACTTAGCATTTCAATGTCTCTGATCTTACTGAATGTTACATATGATACACTTTGGTGAAACTACTGTTTACTGATCCTGCCAAAGTGACATCAGCAGGAGATGGATTATTCATGTGAGTGAATTTCCTTGTGAATTTGCACTCAGATCATGACATCAGGATTCTATCATACCTTTTTAAAGTAGCTCTGAGCCTTTTAGAGCAAGGGATTTCATTTGATTATTCATTACTTCAAAATGACATCAAAATATATCCTTTTCCTTCAACCCAATAGCTGGGCATTTCCTTTTGAGACTAGACACATGTTAAATAAAGAGCTGCAAGTAAGTACTGCTGTGGTGCCATACAATTTCTCTCAACAGTGGTAAAAGAAGAATAAAATTAGTTTTGAAATCCTCCTTTTTCTCAAAAGAGATTTATTCTTTTCCCTTAAATTGATTTCTAGTTGAGATTAGGATATTATGTTAGATCCACCACTAAAACACAAACTGTGATTGGAATATATAAACACCAAAAGACAAATCCTGCTGTGAATTGAAGAATGACAGATGCACATTAAGGAAAATTCTGCTTTTTTAAAAACCTTTTTTTTTCTTTCAGATTTAAGTGTAATTATATTGTGCTTTTTACTTTGGGATCACTCACTGGCTTTAGACCTGTATAATTCAGAAAGTTATTGTTAAATATGAGCACAAAGACCAAAGTATGCAATATTTTGAAAGACACCTTCCTATTACTGTCTGGAGAAATCTATCCACAAGAAATGTGCTATGGTTGAAGTGAAGGTAAGTGTCGAAATACCTCTAAGCCAAGCTTGAAATAACGAAAAGATGGGGTAATGGCTTCTAGCTTAGCACGAAGTGGGCTTTCACAGTGCTCAGCAGGAGCTGGAAACAAGGAAAGACTGCATTTTGAAGAATCTATTTGACTCTGTGAGAGTCCAAGACTCCTGCTGAGTTTTGAACTGTATTACTGCCTCCCTGAGGTCTTACAGCTCCTGCTTAAATCATAACAAAATGGGAATTGCTGTGTGGGAGCCATTTGTTTTAAAGAGGAAAGAGACTGAACCTGCCATGTTCCTGCAGGGAGAGATTTTGAGTATTCACTTCTGAAAAAGTTAAAGGATGAATGCCCATATTTTAAAAGTGTGAAGGGAAATAGCTGGGGCAGTGGAGGACAGGACAGGAATAGCATGTCTTCTCACATCTCTCCATTAGGAATACAAGCTTCAAAGACAATTAACAGAAATCCCTGTGTGCAGAACTGAATGTAGCCCTGATATTGATGCCCAAACAGCACAGTATCATGAGTAGTCTCCTGTGTGTCTCTCAGTTACAAGCAATGCTGAAAAAGAGACTAAATCACCCTAATGCACCCTACCTGTAAGCTTACAGTCCCTCAGAACATCTGTGCCTGGAACAAGCAGATATTTTCACTTCATTAAAAAAATGGCTGCTTCAGTTTTGCTTTGCACACTTAAGAAATTTTTTAAGTGTATCAAAATACATCACTCTTGATATGGAATAAAAGTGTCCAAATTTTTTTATAACTGTTTAGTTCAGAAATTATTTAAATTTAAACCACTTGAACTCAGATGAAGTCAGACTCATACTAAAAAGCTGGACGACTCTGTAGCTGTCCCTGTCAATGTTTTTTTGTAAATTGTCCCAACCTAATGAGATAAGAGAGGAGACAGACATGCCAGTGGACAAGTTCTGGCTGGTGGCTCTTGTGTACATTTCTCAAATTAATGCGCAGCAATCCAGTACCCTAGCTCATTTAACTCAGAATGATATATCTATCCTGGCAGTTGCTAATGTGATTGCCTCTGCAGCCAAATAATCCTTGCTCAACTGACACACTCTGCCAACTGTGTGGTGGAATTTATCTTGGCAGAGGTGATTGTAGAAAAGATGGCTAAGCTTCCAAGAGAGAGCACATTCTCGATGGATCTTCTTCACTTGGTGACTGGATCCCAACATACTTTCGACACAGTGCTATAACATTACCTGAAGAAGGCTCACAAGGACACAGAGCTCTGGCATTTCTGCAGTGCAGTTAAAAATGCTAGACCAAGATTATTGTGTTTTTTTTCAGTTCATTAGAAATAAATTAAATATTTGTCATACACATCCTCATACAGTTTAAAGTCCAAGGGCCAAAATCAAACTCCAGTAAGATCAATGGGAGAACTAAACATCATACCATGCAAATGGTTAAGAATATCACTGTCAGGATCAGTGGAAGATAATGTCAGGATTCCAGTAGCTCATGTGTAGCTTTGTGTGTTCTCTGCAGCTTTGGAGAACTAGTCACAATTCAGGTGACTTATCTCTGAGTGTCAGTGGTGAAAGGCTCCAAAACTGGACATTTTTTCTTAAGCTGAGCGAAAAAATACTTTCTTTTGGACAGATCTCACCAATGAACCCTCTGTTCATCATCTGCTGACTTTCTAGGTAGTATTCTGTTGTAAAAAATTTATCTGAAAGGTGCTGCCTGCAGTATGCCAGAAATCTTAGGTGTTAATATGGAAGTTTAGGATCTGCAATATTTACAGAGGTCATTTGGACTCAATAGGGCACATACTAAATCTTATGCTTTGCAGTGTATGAGTATAGATTTCATGAGGCGAGAAAGAGGAATTTTCCTGCTTTTAATTGTACTAGTAGTCACTGAAGAGAGATGAAAATTTAAACAAACTTAGTAAAGTAAAAGAGAGTTAACATGCCAATATGTCTTTAAGGTGATAAATTTTTAAGTAAAAGAGATAGTGTCAACTAAACATTTTGTTTCCAGTTATTGACTTTCTTGACCTTTCCTTCATTTGCTGGTTTAAACAAGATTTGAAATAGCTGCTACTAGTGACTTTACTCTACTCCTGTCATTTCAGCTAGAAACAGGTCTCAGTTGCAGTATGTCTGGAAAAAAACTGAAACTAGAAGTGTTTATCAGTCAAACCTGATTTTGCTTTCAAATGGTTCTTGCATTAGATGAGCACTTGAATCAAGATGCTTCAAATATGAACACGTATTTTTCCACCTCTGTTTTAACACTGATCTGAAAAATGTATATTTACATAAGTGTACAGAGAAAGAAAATGTTTAAATTTATTAATATGCTGGTTTTCAATTTTACACTGCCATTGGAAAATTGAAAAAGAATAAAAACAATTTGGAGAAAGGCAAGGATTTACAGAACATTTCTGCTTCAGTGCAGAAGGTTAAAAACCCTTCTGGTCAATATGCAATAACAACTGTTACTCTCTGGTCATAATAGTGTGACTTATATACAATCTAATTTGTAATATCATTCTATTTCTGACTGACCAACTTTAAAAAATTGTCACTTGCTGATTACATTATGGGATGGTTTTTCATTTTCAGAAAAATTATTCAACAGGCACTGAACAAGTCTGGTTTTTCTCACTGGTGCAGATGATCCTTTGAAATCAAGCATAGAGCAGGTTATGACAGCGATTTTATGCAGTTCCGTGTTCTTACTGTACTCCTCTGTGGACAGAAAATAGCTTTTCTATATAGCTCTACTTTATTTGTGATAAACAAAAATTTATTTTTTTTAATGTTGGAGAGTGTAATAGGAAATCCATTTACATACAGAAATGTTAAAAACCTCTTTATATTTCCTGAGGGAGTCTTCACTGCTTAGTTCAGCCACTAGCTGCATAACCACTGCTTTTGCTATCTATAGAATTTTGCTTTCATGTACCTCTAAGATTCCATTTTTCAAAAAAGTTTTTGTCTTCTTAAAAAACTTGAAATAATCTTATCTTTTTTCCTGGTAAAATATGTAGAGTTTATTGCTTAAAACAAAAAAGAAACAATTAATTTTTTGAGAAAGTTATGTTATATTCTAAATATTAAAAGGAAAAGGGAGGGTCTAAATGTAGTAGTAAAAGATGTTGATATGCAAGTTCATATTTATTGTATTATATTTTATACATGGATGTTTACAAATATTTAGGGAAGGAAAAGGGAGAAAGAAGTTATGTTTGACATTAGCAATAGCACTAAGCAAAATTACATTTTTAATTTTCTTGAAATGTTTTATTTGACAGAAGGCCTAACTGTAAAGCAATAATTTATCTGTTTTAATTTTACTTTTTTTTTTATAAGGGGGATTTTACAGATAATGAAAATTAAACGGACAGTATTCAAGACCTCATAGCTTGCAAAAATCATGTAGAATAGTGCTATCAAAATTTCAGGCAACAATTGAAAAACAAATGTGTTAATCAGTTCCCTTTCCTACACACTATAAAATGCACTACAGCCTGCATTTTGCCATATATTTCTTATATTTAAGACTATAATAGAAGTTGTTTTGTAGCACAGAATATTTTTCAGTCTTTCTCCTTGAACATAGTATGAGCATAGTATCCCCAGTGACACAGTATCATAGCGTCACATCCAGGTAAAATGCAAAGCAGCACTGCCTGGTTGGTGTTCATTGGCAAACCACAAATACTCACCATTACTTTTCCCTACCTTCCTACCCAGCCTTTGATTTCTCCAGCTTGCAGTTTGATACAGTTACTATGTCATTAGATCTCAGACCCACGAAGATTGTGCCTGTGTGGAGCTTGACACTGCATTTATGGAGAATTGACGTAAAACTTCTGTAAAAACTCAGTGCTGTCTTAATGTCTCAGTGCTAAGCCCACAAATCCCTGAGAAAACTCAGGGAACAAAAGGTTTTCTTCTCCCAGTAATTCACATATGGAATAAATCCTTTCAGGATTTGTTTTACAAATCTTAGAGAAACAGCAAGTTATTCCAAAAACATTTTATACTTGTAGATAATATTTATTTCCAAAATGGTATAATATTTAAGCAGTAGTACTTTTCCGTGAGTATGATGGGCTCTGGATATAGCAAAACACAGTTCACAGGGAAATACGAGAATTTATTTTTTTTTTTATTAAAAGGATCCATGCTCAACAGCTTTTCTTTTTTTTTCTGTATGTAGCGGGTGGTTTGGCTACCTCTGTAAGTAGATATAAACTCTGCTTGCAAATCTTTTTTCTTGTCTAAAGCTGAGACTTTTAAAGCCTTATTCAGCTCATGGAAATGAGCAACGTAACCAGAAGGATAAACTGGTCTCATTCATCTTTATATTTCTTCTTCTAGAAGTTCAGGCTGATGCTTTTCATGGCTGCTTCAAAAGCAAACTTGCTCCACTGCTGAATTGTCATCATGGACAAAATGTTTCTTCTTGCATCCTGTCAGAAACTCTCCTGTGACAATTTATGCTTCCTGCCATGCACCATTGTCTCCATCTTTCTGATAACCTCCTTGTAAATACTGGAAGGCTGCTATTAGGTTCCACCCAGAGCTATCTCCAGGCTAAATACGCCCAAGTGCCTCAGTCTCTTCTCACACACCAGGTACTCCAGGATCTGGCCATGCAGGTGGCCTTGGACTGAACTCTATCCTGTTTCTCAATGTTATTCTTGTACTGTGGGTCCCAAACTGGCTGTGGTATTATAAACATGGTCTCAAACTAGTAGCTGTGCATCTGTCAGCACAGCCCAGAATGCTGTTGGCCATCCCTGCTGCTGGGGCTCACTACTGACTTGTGCTCAGCTCTCTGCCCAGCAGGACCCTCAAGGTCTCCCCAGCAGAGTTGTTCCCTGAGCAAGCAGACCCTAGTCTGTATCATTGCCAGCAGCTCTTCCTTCCCAGGTGCATGGCTTAGCATGTGTCATTGCTGAATTTCATATGGTTCCCATTGTCCTATTCCTCCAGCCTCTCCAAGGTTGTCTGGGTGACAGTGCTGGCCTCAAAAATATCACCTGTGTGCCCAGACTGTTGTCATCTGCCAGGTTGATCAGAGTGGGCTTCAGTGCCCATTGCCCACTCTATTGCTAAGTCACTGATGATATTAAATAGAACAGGTCCCAAGATGGACCCCTGAGGAATTCCAGTTGCTACTCACCTCTGGGGTATGACCCATGTGCTACTACGAGATAAGCAAAAAAACTTCATATTTTACTTTTATAAAAAGTGGAGCAAAACTGAAGCTGAAGTCTCTTAAGATCATTCAAAACCAGAGCCAGACCAGTCTTTACAGGACTTTGTAAAATCAGCTGAGAAAGCTATTTCTGCTTTCTCCATTGCTATCTAGTTCTGCTCAGTAAACAGTAACAACATATATGAAAGATAAGTAACAAAAACCTTCAAAGAAATCTAAAAATGCATTTTACATAAAGAATACTAGTGTTGGTAGAGCCTTAACTATTAAAAATAAGAGACTGAAAGAATGTCCCATCGTCATTAAATTTATGTGTCAGGTCCTCAAGTTTTGTTGTGACGGGCAATAATATCAGACAGGATAAGAGTTTGCACACAATTATTGGCACTCAGATTACTTTAAAGCCACTGTAACTAGTTTTGTAAGTAAGTGTGGTAACTTGCCAAGGCCCTACAACTCAATTATTTGTCTGTGTTAATGGTTAAATAGACCTCTGCCTGTGGGGCAATTTGAACCTCAAAGTATATTTTAAAAATATGGTCTAGCAAAGATAGGAACTTTTTTTTTTTTGAAACATGCTTCTACTCTAATTACAAGCTTCTATTCTAATTACAAGCTTCTATTAATGTCAATTAATCCTTTCCCACTCAGTTTAATAAATGGAATTGTTTTAAAAACAGTACAAATTTACTTTATTCTGTTTATTTTTAGTAGGGAAACACTGGTTTTAGAATAAGTGTAAAGAATTTTAACTCAGCACCTAGAAAAAAACAACCACCAACTTTCAAAAACATCCATTATTTCATCAATTTAAATAAAATATATCCAACTATATCAGAATAATATACAGTGAAAGAAATGAATGATCAGAGGTTAGAGTAATAAAAGGCAGGCAAACTGAAAAAAAGCTTTTGGCAAGAGAAAAATGTAGGAAATGTGATGTCAAAATGAAAGGCTCTTTGGCATCAGTATAAAACCTTTGCTAAAGAACAGCTCACCTCTGTCAGTCAGTCTGCCCACGCTGTAAAACTAAAAGCCAAGGTGCAATACATGGTAAGTACTTTGATGAAAGGCATCAGGCCAGCAATTATGCTTGATTATGAAAGTGAATATTTAAAAATGACTTTAAAATTTTTAAAGAAAGGCAGTTTTAAGGTAGAGATGGAAAAAGTTCTGCTATACTGTAAGATTCAGGATCTATAAGAGAATGCATCTTAATTAAACAGATGAATTTTCAGAACCGCACTGAGATATCTATTTGTCATTTCAGTGTCAGTTTCATACACTCATTCAAGTGCAGTGGATAAAATGTTTGTTTGGTTCTACTTTTCAAGACTGGTGACTTAAATAGACATAATTCCACACCATGATAGACAATTGCTCGATAGAAAACATTCCTATATTTCTCTCTGTCAAGAGATTTCCTGAACCTCCAAAGTAATTTAATTTTTTTCTGATGCAAAAATAGATGTGTACTGTTAGGGCTGCAGGCAGGTGACTAAGCCACTGACTAATCTCTGGTCTAAAGGTTAAGATAACTGAATAGGATATAAGATACAATGAGGAATGACACGAGGAATTGCCAGACATGGCAGATAACCATGTAGGAAACTGGCAGAATTTACAGATAATGCTGCGAGGGATACCTGAACTTCAAAGGTGGCTATGTGGGAGTTATATGAGAAGCATCTGTACTTTCCAAGTAGTTAGAGGAAAGCAGTGGTAATAGATACTTGTGAGTTTAATACTACTTAGATAATCATAACACTAGTACTTTATATATATATATAAAATCAAGATTAGTTTTTTGATTATATAAAAAAATACCAAATTTTGATCCAGTTGTAGCAAAAAAGGGACAAATGGGAAGAAGTTCTTAGAGAGCAGATTGTTAATTTGGAAGAGGCCTGGTGCAGGAAAAAGGGAGGTACAAGTGTGCTGGAAAGGAGAATGAAGAAATAAGAAACATCAAGATAACTTGATGGGATAGGTTGCTTCCCTGCCCAGCAAGGCAACTGCTGGCACAGCAAAAACAATCACCTTCATATCACTGTACTGGTGCCTGTTCCAAGCCCTGTGATGTTGACATCTGTCATGGTTTGAGACTGAACTGACAGTGTGGGAACTATATGGGCTCAGGTACAAAAGCACATTTAGCCATAACCATGTTGATGTTAATGAGTGACTCAACTTCTATGTCCTGCAGTGGGACGGATGTCCACTCCAGGAAAGAAGCCAGCACAGTGGTTCCCACACAACCTCCCTGCCATGTGGCAGGGGGCTGGAGCAGCCCAGGAGGGTGCTGGTAGAGTCAACACAGGGGTCTTGGCTGACAGGTAGGTCTGTGGCTTCCTGGCCCTTACCATGAGCCAGTGGGCACTGAGGCCCCTTCCTATGGGCTCTGCTCAAGGTCTTCCCAGCAACCCCAGACTTTGTCACTCATGTGACTGGGCACAGAATACCTGGTTCTGTGGTGCTGTTGTCGTGGAGTGCCCCCAGCCTGCCCCTCCAGAATGTTCTTTGGTCGGTGGAAACCATTAATGGCTTAGTTATGGGGGAACCGTTGGAGGGAAACAAGATGCCACCTGTGTCAGACCTATGTCAACTGCCATGGCACCTCCCTGGTCACTTCCAAATTCATCCTGTCCCTGCAGCTGACCTCAAAGTTATTGCCATGTGTGATTTTAGAGCACGTCTCTCACAAGGTCTCAGTGGGGACACAATTATAAGATTACAGGTATACCCTATTTCACTCAAGGTTATCTGACTAACCATTTAGTTAATGGGGACCTTTTTACTTATGATTATATGCCTAATTATAAGTGAACTTCATTCTTTTCTTGAATGAATATCAAATGCTGGTAACTTTGTGCAGTCAGTGAGTGCCTGTACAGGGTTCACAGAGAGCCCTCTTTGGCCTCCACCTCCACTTGCCACACTGATGGCTACAGAGGTTCACATAAGATTAGATGTCGCTGTGTGGACAGTTATTTCAAAGTGCCCGTGAGATCACCCAAGAGACTATCACTGACTGGGGACAGAATGACCTTCCTTCCCTCGTGCACACGGCTTTAGGTGCCCTGGATGGTAATGCGATGGTAACAGTGTAAGGGCTGAAGGGCTGGACTCTGCTGCAGAACCTTTGCTGTCCCCTGACATACAGAGCAGCTCAGCACAGCAATGTTACTGTTACCTTCTTCCTCCTGGTTAATGTGCCCTTGTTGGAGGCTTCATGAATTAAAATGGATATGATTATATAGAGTTCTATGGCTTGGAATCACCACCTTAAGAATTCTGTAATTTAGAAAGACCACCTTAAGATGACAAAGGGATAAAGAAAGAGAAAGTATGACAATGTGGCAAGAGAACGATTCGGAAGTAAATCAACCAGAAGCGGAAGTAAACCAACCTGACCCGGATGCGGGTGGTGACACGTAAGATAGTAACCAGTCATGTATTAGCTTAGACAATATGGACACATATATATAACCAATAGAAATGCTTATGTAGTATGACTAAGGGATTTTGGACTATAAAAGCACAGCTGCTGATAAAATAAAGGTCTTCGATTTATAACTCTTATAGAGTCGTCTCGGAGTCTGTAGGTCGTCTTGCATGCCCTTAAGCACTATGTATTAAGACTCACCAGAAGGATTTTGCCATGCCTACATGATGGGGATGACAACCTGATTTATTTGTTGTAATTGTATTTTGGGCAGCTTTTCCTTGGCACAGCCTCCTTAGCTTGAATTCATACCTTTTGCTTCCAACTCTGATTAGAGAGTAGAAATATTCATCCTCTTTATAACTTCCTCAGATGGCTCTACTAATAACAAAAAGAGATTTTTTTTTCTTCATTCTACTTTTTTGCTATTTTGGTAACTGTCCAATTTTATTTTCTTACAGTATTTTGAATCTCATTTAAATTCCTCACTCCTGGAATCATATAATGATGTCATAATCTCAGCTCTTTCTTAAAAATATTAATATACAGCATATTTTCCATTCCCTTGTGACTGCATAAGGAATCTTGAAGAGCTTAAGATATCCTGAACTGTCATACGACAGAAAGGAACGTTTTACTTAAAGAGCTTAACATCTGATATTTCAAGGAATCACTCCCAATTTTCAAATGCTAAGTGCTGTCAATACCCTAAACATCAGATAAATTGTGCAGGCTAAAAACAGAGAACATTTTTAGAAAATTTTATCAGCTGTTAATCCCTGGAACAGATATTATTTGATCAGTATTTCAGTTCAGACCATTAGCTGGAGTAGCAGGCATAAGTCATCATTTGGCTTAGGTTATGTCAGCAGGTTAGTCATACAACTTTTCTTGGGTGTGTGTTTACATGTCCTCAAAGCAGATACTGTGATAGCAGCAATCAGTCAATATAAATGTTCCCCAGCTGAACTGTCAGGATCAGGACGTGCTGGTTTCAGTTATGTGATCCATTCCTTCATGAAAGATAGGAGAGCTCATGTAGTTGACAGAGCATGTGGCATTTTGACAAGATGCAAGACATGCCTACCTTCTCTATCTGAGCTATAGATGAGTGCCTTATAAATAATGCGTGCAGTAAACAACAAATAGCTTTAAATATTGCTTCTAGTCAGAGCTAGCTCAGCTCTGTCTAGCAGTGTTGAAAAAAACCCACCAAAATCCAATCAGATGAGACATTTTAGTTTTGTTTTTTTCTGTTCTCATAAAAAATCTATCAAGGGTACGAAAAGATACAGCAGTTATCCCTGGAGAATGAAAAAGACACAGATTTCCTTAGACAAACTCTCTATTTTTAAAAGTACACAAATAGAGTAGAGTGGCTTTTTTTTAAAGATTAGCTGATTTTTACAGTAGTTTTCCATTCATAATACTGTCATTCTTATCTAATTTTTCAGAGCACTTCATGACATCTCAGATAGTGGCCAATGCCTGGGCCACTGTGTGACCAGGGTCACTGTGTGACACAATTGCATAAATTTTAATTGTGTTCAGCTCTGCATCAGTTTGTTAAGTAATACAACAAAATTAAAACCTTAAATGGGTTTTAAAACCAATACATGGTTTAGTAGGCATGGTGGTGTTAGGTTGATGGTTGGACTTGATCTTAGAGGTCTCTTCCAACCTTTATGATTCTACAATTCAACCAAATAACTGTCCTAACAATAAATGATCTGATACACAACACATTCTAGTATAGGACACATCTGGTAGGCAACATAGCTAAATTAAATACATTTTTAAACCTGTTAGTATAGACTAATTCCTAGCTGCCATCATCCTTACTGAAAGTGCATATCCCAAAGGCATAATTTTTTCATATTTGTAAGAAAGCTGATAAAACAACACATCATGCTCTGTTATTGCAGTTTGAAGTAAACAGACTTTTCCCCAAATGTACCAAATTTACTTCTGCATTATTTACCATTTTAATTTCAGTTACACGTAACAATTACATGAAGAGCTAACTGTTTAGTACTGCAAACTAAATTTAAAAGGATTGTAAGAATGTGGTTTGAACACATAAAGGCTTTTGTTGGAGTCTTACTCAAATTATCAGAAGGCAGAAGCTCTGACTTTTCAACTCATTCCTGTACTGCTATTTGTTTTCATTAAATCTGACAAACCCACTGTAATAAACAGTCTCAGAACATGACTCCTTCCCTCCATCTGCCAATGCATTGAACAGGCCTATCACCAAGCTCCTGGTACACAGCACCTTGCAGGCCTAGCCCCTAGAATGACAGGATTGCTCTGTAAGGGGACACTGCTAATTTCTCAAGGTCACTGATCCTCTGGCCATGAACAGGAACACTGCAGAGGCAACAGTCTTCAGAGGACATCATGGTTTGATCAGACTTTACACCTGTTCAATGCACTGGCGTAATTTTTATGTTTTAAAGTTATGTGGCTTGAGGAAATGTAGAATTTCACAGACATCTGCAAGACAAACTTAAAGTCCAAGGTAAAGTAAAAATTGGAGTTTGTATGAGTTTTAAGCTTGACAACCTTTTCACTTTTGGACAAATTAGCCATGTAGTATAGAGGTTTTGAAATATAACAGAGAATTTTTATCATCGTGCACCTCAGTAAGTTGAATAGAGGAGTCCTGATTTTTCAGGAATTTGGCTTACGGAAGTAGTCCCTTCTGAAATTTCAATTACAAAGTGACTTAGATTACCTTACTCATTCAAGTTGGTTTACTAGGTTGCCCCTTAGAGCTTCTCACTCAGAACTTCATTTTCCAACCCAAGCTTTGGAAAAAAGTCTTTAGTTTCTCATCAGAAATAAACTACTATATATTACTGTTGAGTTCTTTCATGCTCTCATTTTGTAACACTTTCCAAAACCGCCAGGAACTGAACATCTGTGCTACCAGGATCTAGCCAGCAGAGCACTGGATATTTGGATTCAGCAAGCAATGAAAGAGTCTGGAATGGTAGATTTGAACTTCATAAAACTAACCAGGACCACGTGGCAGGTGTAATTTTATTCACCATCTCCGTGCAATAATCAGGCATCAGCAGCTTTTAACCCTAGGCATAGTTACATTCACTTGGTATCTTTCAGCTACTGGGATAGAAGATAGAGAAAATTTTGAGTGGTCCAAAAGACACCAAAATACAACTATATTAAACAGACTGTGGTAGTAAGACTTAAGAAAAAAATGTAGCAGCTAAAACCCACATATTTTATTGTTCTCTACTTGTCAACTCCTTACATTTCTTTATTTTTCTTTCATACTGTAACAGTATGAGACTATATATAAATAAAATAAAGGGTCTGACTTTTATGATCCACTTTTTTAGCCAGACTATTTTTTTTTTCTATTCTTATTTTGGTAAGTCAAACTTTCTGTTCTGTTCAGAAGTAGTTCAGATAATTTAGGAGTCTCAGTACTGAGGTGCAGCTCAGTAGATCACACTGGCATGTAAATTTTGTTGGCAGATGGCATGAGGAAGAGAAAGCCAATCTCCAGTAACAAAAGAGTCCAAAATTTAGTTCTATTCTAGTTGCTGTTTAAGGTGGCCAGTTGCTGCTATTATAGAGAGCTGATACATAGGCTTGACTGTAAGAGTCAATTGAAAGAGAAGACATTGAGGAAATACTGGAATTTAATCCAAAGATGTTTTTCCTTTATAAATCCTGTCTGTAGTTCATGCATATACATAAACATCCCACAATGTGTGAAAACATACCTGATATCTTGCACTTCATGTAAAGTTTTATCTATTACAGATTAAAAACCCTAATTTAGAAATTTGCATTTAATTCTGTAAAGTATTGAGGAACTGATCCTGATCCAGGGAGGATCCTATGGGTATGTTTACTCATATAAACCTATGCTAGTCAAACATTTAGGACTATTCATTTACCTGTATTTTGAAGGCTGCATACTAAGGTATAGCATCCTAGTAAAACCAAAACTTATTTTTATTTGACAAAATTTTACATATTTTTACAAAATTGCCATATAAAACTAATTAAAGTTAGATTTCATGAAATATCACAGAGAACCTGGGTTATATTTTTCACCCAGATTATTAAGAAGATGAATGGTTAACAAATGGATACGAGAATGCAAAAGTAGCAGAAAGCAGCAGTGGTACTGGACCATAATTTTATTTTTGGGGAAAAAACTCCGTCTCAAAGTGGAAGTTACTCATGCAACCAGAGGATGTCTAAAAGGACTGTAACAAGAGTCATCAAAGAATGTTAAGATCTGAAATAAAAGAACAATGTAAATCCATTGGCTAATGTAATACTGTGCATTCAAACTTTAAGATTAAAAGCAATCTTTATTCAGTTTATCTGCCATACATAGCAACAGCATTTTTGTTTTATATTTGAAAATAAATTCTATATATTCTTAAATACAGCACAGAGAGGAAATAAAGTCATTGAAAAAAGTTGTTTATATTCATTTTTCTTAAATTAACTTTTTTTGTTGTTGTTATTTTGAGTACATGTCATTCTGAAAATCCCTATGGATCATGTAGAAGTTTTCTGTTTTACATGGAAATTAGAAGACATGTAATAAATGTTTCCATTGTTGATTATTTCTTTCGGTTTGATTCAATGTTACTGTGGATGTATTTAAACAATAATTTTTCTGTGCTGCAGAAATGACATTTAACCTTGTTAATTATCAGGGTAAAGAAGCTTTATTATGTAGTTTAACTCTATTGAAATCTTATTGCAGGTGATAATTACATGGACTATAGACAGTGAGTTGAACAAAGCTCCTTTTAATTATAACCAGGGAAGCTATTAAGCCATTTTTCTATTTGAATTGGAGCTTTCCTTTCCTGGTATTTAAAGCTCTTTATTACAGGTTTCTTTGTATAGAAAAGCTTATGCTACACCACAAGAACACAGCAAGTGGTCTAAAATGTGATTCTATCATTTTTTAATTTATTTTTTTTTTCAAAAGTAGTATTTTTCTTGCTGATGTGCCCTATTCAGATTCGGTACGTTTATTTTTAAAAAACTACTTGCATCTCTTTCCAAATTTTAAGTATATTACTAAGATCTAGTGTTTCTTTATATGAGTTTTAATATCAAATCCAATTCTACAAAAAATACTGGGAAGAAGTCATATTATATTCTCCTTTAAAGACAACTCATAATTACTGCAGTGTAAGAGGATCTAGAATGTAAATATATCTACTAGTAGGTGCTTTGCAATTGAAGTTTGAATTAATTTAGTTACTGCAAGAGTACATTTTTGCAAAGGGCTGAGTCTGCTTTAAATCTTCAGAGTCTAATAGAGTTTGTTGTATTTGATAAAATATTAGCTCAGTAAAAATATGTTATTCTATGCCACGAAATGACATCTTTTGAAAAATCTATGTGTTTCTAAGCCATCATACAGTTTGCTTTATTTGGTTGTCAGAACTTCAAAGTACTGAAAGCAACTGTTTCATACAAGCCTGTATAAGATTATGGCAGCCTGGGGCTAGAAATGCCATGTAATAAAAAAATGCAGGGGTCATTCTCTGCATTTTATCCTCCATTAACACAGATCTAGAAAAAAAAGCTTATGAGTCTCGTTTATTACAAGTGAAGCTCAGACACCAGGTTTTGTCCCCATTTTTCAGAAAGACTAAGGAAATGTTGCATATTGGCAATGCTTCTATTTTGCTTAGCATATTATAGCTTTGTCGTCCCATGAAGTCAGTGGTGCTCTAGGCAGAAGTAGATTTCCACCCACGTGGAGTTTACAGAAGTATCAGTATGAGTGCTGCAGTAATTAAATTTTACCTTCATTAATATATTGTCTCCTAGAGACAGAAGGAAGCATTGAAAAGGCTAGGAGAAAGTAAGAAGGAAAAAAAGGAAAATGTCTACAAAAAAGAGAGAAAGGGATAAAGGAAGAAGGAAAGAAGGAAAGAAGGAGAGAAGGAAAGAAGGAAAGAAAGAAATAAGGGAAGAAAGGAATAAAGGAAAAAAAGAAAGAGAGAAAGAGCAAGAGAAAGAGAAAGAAAGAGAGAGAGAAAGAAAGAGAGAAAAAGAGAAAGAAAAAAAATGAGTTTTAGAAAAAAGAATCCACTGATTTTACAAGTGCATAACCAATCCTTCAGAACCCACATCTGCCCCTCATTATTTTAATAACCTGAATCTTATATTTTCCATTGAAATTTACATCATATTAGACAGAAATATAGCAATATTCTTGAAGGGCTGTTTATTCAAAATAGACTATGATCTCATACAGTTATTGTAGAACCATTTTTCTATTAAAATGTTAGTGTATGAAAAAAAAACCAGCCCCCAATGCTGAGACTGGAAAAGTCTCTGTTTTTTCTATCTCATCTAATTGTTTGTTTATTTAGTCTATTTATCTCAAGTGGTGGATTGCAAAAGGGGAGAGATTTGGTAAAACAAATAACTAACTTCTTCTTTGTCATTTTCACATGTAAATGTTATGAACAACAGGTCTAGGTGTCTCTAAATTGCAAGATGTCTGTTTGAAGCTGAACAGATGTCCTCCTTCTCTGCACTGCTTCTGATGCTTAGTAGTGCAGCCATGATCTAAACCCATAGTGTTCTTTTCAGTGATCAATATCTTAAGTAGTATTGCTGTCAGAGTTTTACAATGGAAGGCATGGATGTTTCAAAAACATTCATTTTTCTTGTCTTACTCCCACTGACTGAAATATTTTTGAATTCTTCCCCATACAGTGTAGAACTCTCGTATGTTTCTTAAAGTTCTCTGTGAGGGAATGTAAAGTGTTCCTCTTGAAAACTAGGAATAATTTATTTCCTCAAGTGTTCTACATTTCTGGAAGAAAAGATATTTTCCTAAAATAATACTCAGCTTTGTAAAACATTTTTCAAGTATTTCTGTGGAACTATACATGCCTCATAATCCAATTCGAAATATCTTCAAAAATATCTGCACTTGGAAATGGGTAAACCAATTTCATAAAAAGGATAAGTAGCTTCTGCCTAAATCTTGAGATAATGCAAACTGTTTGATTAAAATTGTCTACTCATTTATCATTCCATATGGCACTGTAAGGATAGAGATCAAACTGTGTAAATTTTTTGCATATATATGATAAAATTTGTCACTGAATCAGCAAAACAAATGATACATTGATTATGGACTAGGCTTAGATTCAAAGCCTGAATGTATCTCTGCAGGGGAAGAACTGGCTGTATGATCTATCTACCTTCCTCTGAATTCCACAGAAGAAACCAGATTAGTTCTTATTTTACCACTTTTGGCCCCAGACCTGGTTCAAATTTATTTGAAATGAGCCTTCATTGCTGTAGCCAAGTTGCAACTGATCCAGTCATACTTCTTTATCTGAGATACCTGCTTCTCCTTATGTCAGTTCTGCTATAGACTTAATTGTAAGTAATGCAAGCCAATGATCTATGAGTGGGGATTCAAATTTTATTTCAGACTCCTTAAATCTATTTGCTCTTTTCCTGCCAGCCTCTTCTAAGTGTTTTTGTACTTTGATTCTAGAACAGTAACAGAGTCCTTTCAAGTAAAGACTTGATAGCATCTTACCATCTGTCTGAGAAACATAATATACAGTGCCCTGTGCAATTAACACCACCATAATTTCTATTCTTTTATATTAAAAGGGCAGTAACACAGCTCATTAGCAATTGCACATGTTCTTCTCCACTTTCTGTGACTGGAAGACCAAGTGTATGTCTCTAGTTCCCAAGTTCTATTCATCTCACACCATTGTATTAAATAATATTTTCTAACCCTATTTTCAATCTTAGCTTATTCCTAAACACCTAGTCCACTCATCTGGATCTAAATGGACTGTGAAATTTCTGCAGCAAAAGCACAATTTGAAAGCTCTTTCCTTTTCTCTTTTCAATTATGAAATAGTAAATATTCTCCCCATACATTCATAGTGTGTACATTCTTTGCTTACCACACAGCATTCCACCTTTATAGGTATTTTTAAGTGCACTGCTTAGATATTTATCAGTTCTCTAGGAAGAAAATACAAGAACAATTCTTTTATATATTTCATCATGTGAATGTGTGAAACATTCAGTTCCCATCCTGCCCAAATGAAAATACCCAAATCCATTAAATAGCTCTTAATAGTGTTGGTCTTTCACAGTTAGGGTTAAAGGGTGCAGAGAAACAGAGAGCTGGATAGTGGCAGCAAGAGAGAGGGATGTCATAATTTTAAGGTTCTTTGATTTGTGTAAAATAAAAGAATTTCAAGAATTCTATAAACCTGTGGGTTTTACACACTTTTTATGTGTTTAAGCTTATATTCTACAATTGTAATTTTTGGTATTAGAGCCTCAGGACTTATGGCAGAAGTATCAATATTTCCAAAATATTTGTGTTATTTTTGAAAGCAGCATTGTTTTTCCCTGTGAATGCAGTCTCTATCTCAAAGATCTGCTTGTTTCTGTTGAACTTCCAGGGACTAGGATGAAGCTATTAGATGGAATATTAGTTCAGAACAGAATGGCGCTTGGTAAAGCCAGGGAGGCAGACTTGAAAATGGAACCTCCCAGTTTTTCCCCCAGGAAAAATTTGTTATTTTCTGAGGCATGATTTGGTTTTGAACTCCTTTGAACTCATTTTTGAAGTGTTAAAGTTGGCAATACTGCATCACCTCACAAAAAAATTTCAAAAAAATCCCAAAATCAAACAACATCCAGAACCAAGAGTCCAAATCAAAAAGTATTTTGTGGAAATGTTAGACTTTAGAACACAGGGAAAAGCATCTTCTGGATCTTGAAGATTCCTTTTGGATTTTTACATTTCAGTAGGACTGAAATGAAATCACACTTTAAATTTCAGTGTTGTCTTGTGAATATGTTTCAACAAAATTTATCCATCTCCACAAAGCAGTGGAGATTTATGTCAGCATTATACAGGTTTGAGGTTGAAATTAGGAAACTCTAAATCTCATCAAGTCACATGTCTTAATAGATTTAACTTTTATAACCCTTTTAGAATGACACAAAATAGCATGGTATTTGATCAGATTGACTTCATTGTTTTATCTCAATTTGCTATTCTTAAGAGGGATATAACTGTATTTTATGATAAAAGAACTTGTATTTGACACCTTCTTTCTCCTGACAAGGCAGGAATAATCTCTGGAATAAAGCAGCATCCTTTTTAAGGGGAGATACATGATAGCTCCTTTTTAGCTAACTTTTTAAAAGACCTAAATATGAACATAGTGTTCCCGAAAATTCTGGAAAATATTATCCTTACAAATCCTTAATAAAATTTTTTATTAACATCAGTAATTTCCTTTAGACATTCAATAATGTTCATATATGTTACTGAAACTGACTAAAAACACTGGTATTGTGACAATGTTTTTAGCACTCATTGCTGGGAATCCCTTAAACAACACAATAAGAAGTTTGATATGAAACTTCAGAATGGCATTCAACATATGTGTATCATGATAATAAGAGTTGAGGAGGTTTACAAAAAGGAACTGAGGCTTTTTTTAGATTATTCAGATTTTAAAGCAATGAACCATGTGAAACATATTAAGTTGTTTATGATTTAGATGTGTACCCAAAAGCTTTCATAAATGGATTCCAACAGGCATCTATGAATAATCTCTGCTACTGTTGTGGTAGAATGGATTAAAGTAATCGGCATGATAAGTTCTTCCTTTTTTCATTATTCTACTGCCATTTATTCCTCCCCACTCCAGCCTTGCTTTATCTTGAATATTTGTAGCAAAACTGAAACATGACATTCAGTCTCAGATATTCCTACTAATTCTTGGAGAATCACCATGTAGAAAATCAATATTTTCTTAAATGAATTTTTTTTAATGGCATCATTACTAAGAGCAACATTTGAGAGTGCAGAGGATTTTTTCCTCAGGATACACAGGAACATATTAAATATCTTTTCAATGTGGTTAAATTGAATTTTAACTTAGACCTAGGACATTTTCTTCTGATAATGAACAAGATTGTTTTTATCTCATTTACAACACTTATTCAAAGTTGAGAAGTTGGCATTCTCAGCCCACTTAGTGCACAGAACTTCACTGAAACTTACACATTTTATCTCATCATCAGGGGGTAATAAAAAATTCATCTTCATGGGTTTTTAGTTGCTCACTTTTTACTGTCTAACAAAAAGCTAAATGATTCCCTTGACTTTAAACCAGATGTACAAGAAATATTTTCAGCTCTCTCAGACAAAGAAATTAAAACTGCTATAGATTGATTCATCAGTTTCATCCCATTTAATATACTTCAGAACTCATATTCTGTTTATATTTCATACCATTCTTTTGGTATACAGAGAGAACTTCCATCTTCCAGGTGTTGGTTTTGAATAGCATATTTGCTAATGGAGGCTCCACTGAACAGACAGTGTTTAGGTGCTTGCCACCTTACACAGACTTTAGTTGATGAGGAAAAAAAAGTAAACTAATTTTAGAGCAGCAGAGGGACTTAATTATCAACTTCCTTCACTTCATATGAAAGATATTTTTATTCAGTTTTTCTAAAGAGCAGTTCCTCATGTACAAACTTTTGATAGAAAAAACAAATCGCAAACATAGAATTAAAAAACATAATTTAAAAATTATCAATTATAATAAAAAGGATAAAAGTGTAGTGGAGTTTCAGACCATGAACATTTCACAGAAGCAAGGAGTGGTTAAAGTTGGAAGGGACCTCTCGAGGTCACCTTCGCCAAACCTTTGCTCAAGCTGGTTGCCCAGGACTGTGTGCAGAAACGCAACAGCACAACCAAAACTCCTCTTTAAGAAAAAGTCACAGTCTTTTTTTTTCCCTCCCAAACATATTGATTTGTCCTAAAAGAAAACAAAAATAACCAGTCACAGCTAAACAAATTACTAACCAGCCAGTTATTTCATGTTGTACCCTTATGAGCAACTTTTCCATTTTATGTATATAGCATTGATACGTTTTACGTTTTCAACATGGATGGAATGGAAATAGGACACACTGTGTTAGCAAAAAGACAAGCTGGTCTGAAAACCAAGAGACTTTTATAATCCAAGGAGTGTAAAATAAATGAACAGAAAGACAATCATGTCTGATTTCTTAACTAAGACAATTCCTTTAAAAGGTTCCCACTGTGTTTTCAATTATTTTTGACAAAAGAGATTGTTTTATTCAGAATTACATTATTAAACAGTTTATGAATTACAGTAATATCATTAAAATATTTTAAAAGCTGTAGGAAATGTCCCATATGGTTAGAAATTTTATCATTTTTTAAAGTGATATGGAATTAGAAGACAGTTTTATAGAAACTGAAACTACATAATCAAAAGCCATAATAAACTAAGAAATGGGAAGACCAACATTATTAGAAAATTAAGCATTCTGCAATCATTTAAAGAGTTGTTTGGTTTCGCCAGATAATTAAACCTGCAAATGATATTGGACTACTTATAAGCTGAAAATGAAGCTCAGGTGTAATTGTTGGCAAAGTTGGTATCTGTGGATTTTTACTTTCCAACTTAAGCATGCTACTTTAATAGTACTATAATAAACACTGTCTATGTACCCAGTTAACTTTAAGTATGACTATAAATCTAGCCTTAAGTTAATAATGGTGTGTGTCACATTCAGATGAAAGTTTGAACTACCTAGTGATACATGTCAATGGCTGACAAACACAATATGTAAGAGGAAAATATAAGAAAGAAATCTTGGAGAAATGTTCAAAGAAAGGATGTAAATATTTCCTATTAAGGTAAAATTGAATATTACAATGCCATCCCAGGAGCATTCTGAGCTTGTTTCACTACACTAAAACTATAACATGAAAGAGAGCTTATTTTCATTTTCTGAGTTACAGCAAGCATTTCAATAACTCAGTTTTGAGAGCTATATTAATAAAAAAGTCCCTCTGATTTCAATGAGAGTTTCCCTAAGAAAAGAGTACAAAGTAGGAAAAAATATACAGAAGAAAACAATATCATTTCTACATATTTCATAATCATGTCCCATATCCCACTTGATATAGGTGGCCATACTGGATGTTACTGAGCATCCTTTCGAGCAACCCCTTTGAGCTGCGATAACTGGAAGAAATAGGTTGGCAAAAGCAGTATCATGAGATATACATTAACCAATAGAGGCTGTCATGAGAAGCAGCAGAGTGACGATGGTGATGGGACAGTTCTCAGTTCTCCAGTTCCCAAAGAAAACTACAAATGTAGCCTGCTATGGGACTAAAGAGTGCAAGTTAAGGACACCTCCACAATCCATCCAGACTCTTTTAGAGAGATGCAGACTGCATCAAGGAGTCAGTTGCTCTTCTGCATATTTTTACTTCATTTAATGTAGTATTTTGTTCTTCAATTGAGCTGAAAGTAAAAGAATGCCAGACACAGAAGAACTCTAGAGAGTTTCCTTACTGTTGTCACAGAATTTCACAGCAACAGTGGGGTTTCTGTAGTGACTGAAGTAAAAAGGGAGTGAAGAAGTATACAGGAAGGCCTGTTGGGGAGCACAGTTGCAGGGGTGCTCTAGCTGATGGAAGGAGTTTCCCTATGCCTGTTCAGACAATTTTGGCTTTTTTTTTCAAACCTTTCTTTGTTCCTCAACTAGCCAGTTTCTATTCTCTAGTAAGTGTAAATGATAAGGACCTATTTTAGATTCTTCTCAAAGTGCCCAGTAGGAAGAGAAATTCTTCCACGCTCTTTCCTTCTCTCTCCATTGGTACTGCTGTTTCCTGAGCAGAAACTATCTAACACAGAAGCAGCAATTCTGTGATACTACTTTCCTTACCTGTTTACACATTTTCAAAAGCCTGTATGGTGCCTTTTCTAGATCCCCTGCTACTTCCATCATCATTCAGAGACATAAAGTGTATAGGCTCAATACATTTACCACATTTAATAGACTACTTTGAACTATCTATTCTGGTGCAGACATAAAGCCTCTAAACTCAGTTCCCCAGTTTTTAATTCTCTCCACAGGAAAACTTACTGTTCCTTGATCTATGGGATTTGACCCTCCATTTATATGTGTGAATAGTGAAGCAACAAATTATTTCAGGCTGTCAGCTACAGTATCTGTCACTAACTTCCCACTCATCCTATAATGGTTCAAGTAATTCCTGACAAAGCTCGTCACTTTTTAAATATTTAAGTAGCTTGTCATCTCTTATATTTAATTTCCTTAAAACAGTGTTTTTTATTTCCATTCCCAATTTTGCCTTTCTGTATTTCTCTTGCACAACTGGCCACAGAACCCATGACAGAATCATGGACATAAATACCTAGAGATTTTAAACCTTTAAAATTATGACAAAAAGAAGAAATGTAGTGTAGTAAACAATCAGATGGATTAGAATCCCTGTTCTTTGTCTAGGTCCTTAGACATTCCACGTTGACAGTAATGAATAAAGAAACAGTCCTCTCAAACCCTCATATCTTTCAGCCTATTTTACATTAATTTATAAAGAGACTTCCATAGATTCTGCAAAACCTTGCAGAATCCCTTTTTCTGAGCTTTGTTTCAGTTTAGAAACTTTCAGTAGGCTTTTAATTTTGTTTGCAACAGAATATATAGAGCCCCTAAGTCTCTAAGAACAGTGCTTATTTTTCATATAAGGACTGACTTCATGTCAGCTTCCTGCTCTGCTGCAGCGCTTCACAGTCAGGCAGCACTTGCTCAACAGGTCCCTTCCTGACTAGACTTGAATTATGGCCTATTCTGGTTGTAATATCTCTGTTATCCTTGAAGGGTAAAAAGTAGTTATTAGTTAAAGTTAGTTTTAAAAGTTATTATCAGTTTATTTTGCATAGAAAGCAATAATCCACCTTAGTTTTGTTCTTAACAGACATAATGAGGCTATCACAGACATCTACTGTCTTGAATCCACTACCTTACCTATATGGTCATATCAATTTTTTTCTTAGGAAAACATAAACTTGGAAGTTGAACAAATTTAAATCTTGCTGTAGAAAAGATCATATTCCCCAGCATGTTACAGTTGCCTTTTTCTCTGTCCTGACAAAGAAACATCATCTTAAATTGTAGTTGTAAGTCTAGTTTGCAAGAATGCATACATGCATTTGGCTTATTTACAGAATTATGTCTTTTCAGGAGTATAAATATAAGTCTTCTTAATAACAGTAAATTGAGTGTGGTAGTGGAAAAGGTGTGAAAGGATAGGTTGCAGTACAGTGAAGTCCTTGAACTAATGTAATCTATTTTCTCTTTAAAAACCCCACTGGTGTCAGTGACAATATGCAAAGTGTATCACAGATTACAGTGAAGTTTGACACCCACTGAAAACAATCTGCATAGCTGCAAATGAATGTGTTTTTTTAATTTATAAAAGATTTTTGTCTGCAAGCTGAAAAATAATACTAAAAATAATAATTTCTTGGTTGAAAATCCTTTTAGGAAGCCACGTTGGACAATGATAGTTGAAAAATCTGTACATTTTAAACACTTACTGCAATATATTTTTATCATCCTTTTTTTCTATTCACGTTAGTTCCACTGAAATCATCATCTGGGGCAAGGAAAAATACAAATACATGAAAAATTCTTCTCTGATTTATCAATATGTAAATCACATGGATTATCCAGCTCTTGTGGCCTCTCAAAGACAGGTGGGAACTGTCTGTTCAGTTCTATTCAGTGTTAGTGCAATTTTGTGATATCACTGCAGATAGAGAATAGAAATGGAATGAAATTATGTCTGGCAGGTGTTTTAAAGTTATTGAAGCATCTAAGTTAGGAGGTAAGTTACTTGCTCCAGTTCTCCATAGGTCCAAGAAAGGAATAAAGGTGATTTCTCCCCAGGGACACAGGGAGTATTAGGCAATCAGGTTTCCAGTTCAGATAGGATGAATTCAGAGACCGAATTACATGTATGTCAGTTTTACACACAAACTTCTGTGGTTTTCTTTTTCCATTTAGTGTATCTTGGCTAACTGAGGTCGATCAATGCTTTACAAAGGGATTTGGATATCAGATACATTGGATTAATCATCTGCTTTTGTTAGCATTAATATTATACAGTTTGATAATCCTTCTTGCCTTGAAATACTATTTTAAAGTAACTCCTTTTTTATTCCCTTGAATGTATGTCCTACAATAATTTATGCTCTAACTTTTATACTAGTAGTCTTTTCATTAACTGCATTGGAGTCTAAGTATATCACCTTTGGATTTTAGATCATTCCTAATTTATATTCTCAGTGCCGTGTACCGAGTTTTGTTCTTATATTTTTCAATTATTTAATGAGTTTCCTCTTAAAAAATAAAATAAAATAAAAGTAAAAAAAGAAAAGTAATTTTGATACATGGTGGTCAGCAACATATAAAAATCTTGTAGTAGCATCTACTTTCAATAGTTAGTTTCTTTAGCATGAAGGCACAGTCATAGAATGAAACTATCTGATAAAAATATTCCTTTCTTTTGCTATTTATTTTCAGTTTTCAACAAAAACGACCTTGCCTATAGAGATCTGGTTTTAATTTTAACTTAAATTTTAACTGTAAAAATTAGTGTGATCATGACATCTCATCACATTAGCTTTAACTTGCATCATTGCAATATTACAGTAGTTGATGTAATAAACAGTTTCTTGTTACTGGTATTTGAAAATACCATAGATAGGGATTTAGTAATTAAGTGCATTGCAAGAACTATAGAGATGCAAATAGAATCAGTCTGCATTGCTACTCTGTAAATGTTTCCTTTTTTTTTTAATCCAGGACAAGTAATAAATTGGGGAAAAGCATGAAAAAAAATAATGAGGAGAAAGTAAACATTTTTTCATGTTATGATGGCTATGTTTTATAAGGGCATGTGTTCTGCTTTGCTAGCAATTGAAGGACATTATTAATTTCTGTAAAATGGAAATCAACATAAAGAAGGATGCATGTTGGAGGATTGTTTTATTTTAAGGTTGGCTAGATAATGTAGTGTACAGAAAGGAAGGAAGAAATTATTTTACTAACCCTTAGTTTCCAAATGAAGTGTAATTTGAAGGGCAGATTTTCTAGCATTGGAAAATTGTTTGGAATAACAACACTTTAACTGATTTTCAGGGTTTTTTATTTATTAAATGAATCACATAGGTTAATTGAATACATTCTTAAAATAATCTTCTCTCACTTGATAATTAAAAGAAACAAGACTATTTAAAAGAGTATCTTCTATTTGTGTATATTTTCTTATTTATCACCAGCTTCAATTGTAGACTTTGGAGAAAAGTTTTAAAATTTTATATTAAGTGTAATAACATAGGACATTTTGAAATAATGTAATAAAAGTATATGCATATCTATTAATTCTGATTTATCTATTAAGTGTTTAAGATAAGCTGTCTTCAACAATATGAACTACAAGTGTTGCTTAACAGATTTTAATGCTGGGAACTTCCCATCTCCAAGTGCTGATGGTGTTAGCTATGTTGTACTAGTCAAGAAAGAAAGTTTTAGAAGTTGATTTTGTGCCTAGTGAAGCTCTTTGATGGCTTGCAGGATAAAAATCTCAAATTTCATCCATGCCAGAAGACTTAAATAACCACCAGATACAAATAATGTTCACTGCCTCATCTTTACTTGGGATATTGCTTGTCAGGCTCAGTTATTGCCCAAGCACTGAATAGTAGGGTGTGTCCCTATCATCTGCCGCATGTAATGACTCCACTTGTTCTCTGAAAACTCCAGACATCCTACTGCTCAATGCAAAAGAATCAATTTTCAGATCTGATTTGAACACCAGGCACTGAGTACAATTCATGATCTTGAATCCCCTTCTCAAGAAAGCCATGTTATATTAATGAAAAGACTTAGGAGATCTCACTGATAAGTCTATTTTTTAGTTCACCATTAAAAAATTGTTTCAGGTCATCACTGATTTATTTTTTAATTTTTTTTTTACTTTGATCCCTTCATTAGTACTTTTGCACTAAGATAAAAAATCCTTCATTAATATGTTGTTGAGAAAACAATGGTGTCCAGTTTACATATAAATTCGTTATTAATAATTGAAAAAAGAATAATTTTTAAAAATGGTTTTGCAGCTCTGACAATAGTAAATAATGCTTTACAGTGAAAACGAAACATCTGAAATGTATGGGTGTTTAACTTGTTAAACTGAATACGTTTCGTTACTATCTATTTAAGTAAGAATTTAGTCAGTTCTGGGAGTACTAAGACAATTTGCAGTGGACCAACTTAAGATAAAAAGTACAGAAAAATGAGAGGAAGATTAGCTGTAGAGGGAAACTGGTAATGTGGTCTGAAAACAGGAGGACAATGGCAACTTAGAAAACCAGTCTGTATCTGTCAGGAGATAAAAAAAAAAAACAACAAAACCACTGCAAAAGCAGAGAGAAGATGGAATGTCAGATATTTTTATTGATTAGCAGTTAGAAATACTTATGTCAATCCAGATTTCTACTTAGAACAAGACATCATGATCTCACCACTGCTAGAATTGCTAAAGCACAACTCTCACTGTGATGTTACTCCACAGAGGAACTTGCTCCTTGAAGTTACAGATTGTTGACGTGTGAGATCACCTATCATTCTAATACTATGGCATATGGGACTGATGAAAGATACAACCAAAGTCATCCTTACAACTTTGTGAGTGGTATTTGTCAGCTTTCCAAACTCCAAATGTGCAACAAGGTCCTGCAAATTTTTAAGGTAAGCAGAACACAAAATCATGCCTGAAATCTTTTGAATGAGAAGATTTAGCAGCTTTCCTCCTCTGGAAATGGGATGTGACATTTTGACAGGTGTTTGTCAGAGATATCTGCACCAGTGTTGCAGATATCTGCACCTGCTTGTCAGAGATATCTGCACCAGTGTAAGTGTAATTAATATGTACTCTCGTTGTAAGCCTCTGCACAATCTTAGTTTACATAAGCGTAGTAGTTATTGGTTGAATGGGAGCTGTGAGTCACATTCTATGATTATTTTTCCAGTAAAATGTACGTACAATTTTAAGAAAATTCTTGAACAATGAAGTAACATTATAGCATAAGGTATTAAAAGTGGACGATTAGCAGGGGAGAAAGAAAGGATATGATAAGTATGTGCGCTGATGGAAATTATGAGAGCAGAATCAGAGAACAGGATGTTGTGACAATAAGGAGCAGATTTTTTAATGTTCTGATAAGCATTAACCTTAAAGATTTATTCAAATGCCTTCAATACTCTTGTAAAGCTTCATTCAGAAGTCAAAACATGTTTGTAACATAATCTTTATGCTTGCAGTGCATATGAAGAGATTACCTAAAGTGGCATACTTTCTAATTTCTAAGACAACTTTTATATTAGTATTCTATTGCTGTGGTAAATGATTTCTGCAACAAAGTTATAACTAGTGTTTAAAAATAGTTTTCCATTGATAAGATCCCAATTTAGATATTTTCTGTCTAATTTGGGCATCTTGTTGCCAGCTGAGTATAAGTAAAATGAAAGGATGCAATAATAATCTAAGTAAATATGTTTAAAATTTACTAATTTAAAAATTGATGGCATTGTCTTGCTCACAGTAAGAATTGTTAAAGTACCATCAATAGCAAGGAACAAAAAGAGATTAGGTCATCACTCAAGAGGTTACTCTAGTTCTGTTCTTTCAACCTTTTCCAATTACTATTTTCAGATTCCCCTCATCATCAAACCATAAAGAATTGGAGTTATCACAGACCTCTGCAATTGGCTTTCATATTCAAAATTTGTGCTCTAGACAACCTGCATATCTTATAGGCTTTACAGACATGTGATCTATGAGTTCTTTTCTTTCCATCCATCACTTTTGCAAAACCTCAGAATCATAGAAAAACTCAGACTGGAAGAGGCCCCAGGAAATCACCAAGTTCAACCCCCTGTTCAATTTGTTATTTTTATACTTGAACATAGACTACCATTTCAAAATTCAAAGAAAATAATTCAGAAATAGCCAGTATTCATTTAAGTCAATTTTTCCAAGCACCATTGATAGTATATACAAAGACATTAAAAAAATCTACCATAATATGCAAAGTACATGGATAGAGACTCAGGTCAATATAAAACTGATTCTAATACTTGGCTGGCTATACTAGAAAATTGAGTTGATTCTGGACAGTCTAAATGTTTATTTATTCATCTATTTATGTAAATAGCCAGCACACTCATATATCTGAACTAGGTTTACAAGAAGCAAAAAGTGCAATATATATTTTTTTCTGCCTATCTTTTATTTTCCTGTCCTTGGGATAAGAGGATATTCATTCTTACATATTTCCTACTGACACAGTATGCAACATAGGAAGTTATGCCCATCTGGAGGAAGCTAGTAGACTTGCTGGAAAGTCAGACGATGAAGCTTCTATTTCTAGAAATTTCCAAGGGGTGATGGATCAAATTGTGAGAATAAGGAAATGACTTCTGTATTTCAGAAAACAAAGCATGTTAGAGATTGTGGAATAGCTATTTGGATAAACTGCATAAAAGTTAGAAAATCCAAATACCATTGCAAATGGTATTTGCAATGCAAATGCAAATTTCAAATGCTCCAAATACCATTGCCGAGCAGAGAACTGTCCTAAGGCATCTATAGCAAAGGCTATTAATTTCTTTAAAATGTATTATAAGAAAATTAAGTTTAGAGAATTCCAGTAATGGATTTCCACTCTTGACACTGAATTGCTAGAAACTTTGCTTTTTAAGTAAAAATTGACATTTTAAGCTATTCCAGAGAATAAGTGAGAAGAACTAAAAGAAGAAGGAAAAAGAGACAAAAGTCATAGCTGATCTCTTTTCTAACCTTCTGTCGATACTTTAGTAAATATGCAGTATTATCCAGCAATTTCAGAGTATCTAGTGTATTTTATTCTCAAAAGTACAGAGATTATTTCCTTATTTTTCAAAATCAGATCCATCAATCCCTCTATAATCCATAGTACTTTACTAATATTATCAAAGAAGAAAATGCTTGTTCATAGACTTCTGAGTATAAGGCTAACATAATTACAGTAGCATCCTCTTCTCTTCTACAGAGGTCCCTGTTCTAGTTAACACTTTGTTTCTGGAAAGTTCATAACCTGTGTAGAGTTAAATTGAAAAACAATATTTAACCTATTGAGTTTTTCTAAAGATGCTATATTTAATACTTACAGACCAAATTCTGTTCAAGAGAGTGGTAGGTTAACCTTGGCGGGCTGCTAGGTGCCTACTCAGCCGCTCTTTCACTCCCTCTCT
>NW_010178307.1:0-25215 GCF_000695765.1 Mesitornis unicolor | reverse complement strand
AGCAGGATATGGGAGAAAATACTAAGAAAATGCTCATGCATCGAGATAAGGACAGAGAGATTGCTCAAAAATTATGGGCAAAACAGACTCAACTTTGGGAAGACTAATTTAATTTATTGTAAATTAAAAATAGTGTAGGATAGTGAGGAGCAAAGGCAAAACTAAAACTACCTTCCCTTCACTCCTCTCTTCTTCCTAGGCTCATTTTCACATCTTCTTCCTGAACTCTTCTACTTCCTCTCCCTGAGCAGCACACGGGGATGAATAGTGGAGGCTGTGGTCAGTTTATAATACTTCATCTCCACCATGGGCTCTCCAGAAGCTGTAGCTTCCTTCAGGGCACATACACCTCCTCCCATGTGGGGCCTTTCACAGGCTGCAGTATGAATATATGTTCTGACATGGTCTTCTATGTACTGCAGCAGACAGTCTGGTTCACCATGGTCTTCTCTATGAGCTGCAAGGGAATCTCTGCTCCAAGATGTGGAGCACCTCCTCTACTCCTTCTTCATGGACCTTGGTGTGTGCAGAGTTGTTTCTTTGAGTTTTTTCTCACTTCTCTCTCCCAGCTGCTGTGCAGCTTTCTTAAACATGTTTTCACAGAGGTGCCACCAGCATCAGTATTACTGATGGACTCAGTTTTGGTCAGTGGTGGGTCTGTTTTGAAGCCCACTGGAATTGACTGTCTGGCACCAGGCAGCCCCATGTCTCTTCTCACAGAGGCTACGTCTGCAGCCACCCACTGCCGAAACTCCTACAGAAAGCAATGTTGAGTGCTAATGTTAGTGGTAAGTGCAAATGGCCAATAGCCTTAAAATAAATATTAATACAAATTAAAAAAAAAAAAGTGCATCAAGATTTTCTTGGAATTCCACAAAGAAACCAAGCAAAGTGACACATTTAGTCATCAACTGATATTTACTAATAGGTATGTTAAAATGATGCTGTATAATGCCATCTGCATTTAATAAGCCTAAAATAAATTTTAAAACGTCAGTTTAGAGTTTTACTTTCTAGACGGCAGATTTTTACTTCCTGCCACACAGAACACTGAAGTTACTGTTTTAACAGTTGCAAAATTACAGATTTTCTGTCTTGTGCTTTAATTTCCTCGTTAGACAGGTGAGTGCCTCATAATTTATTTAGAACTGATTGTGCTGGAAACTTTCCTTAGAGATTTTGCAACTGTGTAGAAAAGATCTGATTTAGGATGCAAGTCTGAGCTTATTAGAGTTACACTCTGCTAGAAATTTTCAAGACTGATTACGAGCTCCTTGAGTGACCTTCATCAATTTAACAAATATTAAAAGTCCAGCAGAGGGAATCTGAAAAGATTTCTTAAAACAGCATTAAAAATGTTAGACTGGTTGACATTAAATAAAAAAGTGGCTTTTCTTATTAAACTTTCTTACAACATCACATACATATATTAAATTTCCCCTTTCCTGAAATCCCCTGTTATTTCATCAGTTTAGGTGTAAGTGGTTGTGAATAACAAAACTGCTTTGAAATTTGCTTTTTCCATACAGGAAAAACATATAGACTGTAAATGCAAACATATCTCTGTATGCTTTTTTTTTTTCTTTCACTGAAATAATTTTATGGAAAGTGTGGAAGAATTTATTATTTTAATTGTTCAATATTAGTGTGAAGCCAAAAAGGGAAAAAATCTGAACTGATGAGACACATTGCACTGAATACTCTTACAAAGAAAGAGATAAATTATCAGAAGACTTTTTTTTATATAGATTTCTTTTACATGATCATCTTAAAGTTTTCATAAAGTTCTTGATGATAAAGCTTACTGTTAGAGCTGAAAGTTTCATTCATTCAAAACTAATCAACAATCAACATTTCAAAGTATGAATGTGCAATATTCTCTTTGAATCACTCATTAATAAACCAGCGGCCAAGAATTAAGTAATAAATGTATTCTGAAAAGTACCTTTGAATAAGTAAGATTTAGAAAAGGCTTTAATATATGGGCAGACAAAGCATATACTGCAAAAATTGAGAAGTCAATTGATTTTTTTTAAATGCAATATTCACCTGGCCCTACAGGTTATATAGCCTAATATATGAAATCATTATTATTTTCAATATTGTAATTTTATCAACAAATTATTAACTCCTGTGTTAATTTAGATCAGTGAAGCAGATTTTCAGTTTTTAAAATATTTGATTAATTGAAGTGTTGCAGGAACACTGAAGTTATAACATCAGAAAATACAGAAATTTCAGCAAACATAGTAAAACATCTGTGCTCTATGCTTATGAACTATTAGCATATGAGCTGCTCTGTATTTTGTGTATATTCACAACTTGTTAGCAAAACTACCTTTTCACATGGAATATTACCTTTTAGAGACACATGAAGCCTAAGTTGGGTTGTTTCTTTTTTTTTTTTTTGGGTGGTGGGAAATAGCATTTAGTATAAATTTATGTAAGGGCTTAAGAAGGAATAACAACAAACACGGCACAGAGCAAATGAAGAGACACCTCTAGGACTCCAGTAATAAGAGGTGTCAGTGCTTCTTTTCTGCTCAACTGCCATTCATTCATGCATGTTGCTGGACAAAGCAAATGAGTAATATAACTATAAATACTTTCTCAGGCAAAGACAAGTCCGTTGCAGAGAGTTTTGTCAGATTCTCTGCATTGTCTTCCATGCTACCTTTCATGTGATAAAAGGCCCTCCCAAATTAGTCCATCACTTTTTACTGCTCTTAATATCTTTTTTGTAATGCTTTTAGAACAAATCAAGTGCCCAGTTTAGTTGAATTGCTCATTCAGATTATATCTTGTCAGAGACAGATATCATTATTTATCATTTGATGGTAATTTTAAAGTTTTGGAAGTATCATTTCATAAAACAGAGATAATTATCTTTACAACATTGTATTATTTCTATAATCTCATTTTTACTAGTAAGGAACTGAGGCACGGATAGATTAAGCACAAGACATAAACTGCCAGGTTAAAATTAGGCAGAATTAAGTGCAGAAGAGAATGATTCATATAGAATCAGGTGCCTGCTCATCCTGAAAATCTTTAAACACCTGTATGCACCCAAGCATGCTCAGAAACATTTCAGAAGCATGCTGTCCAAGAGCACCAGGGATTTGCAAGTTGCAAGTTTCTGGATAGCACCAGACTGGGGAGCAATCGTTGGTATGCTGAAGACCAGGACTATTGCTCAGATGGCTTAAACAACTGGAGGAACGTGCCAAGAGGAAACTTGTGAAGTTCAAATATGAAGTCTTGCACCTGGGATGGAATAACCCTCTACATTACTGCAGACTAGGAACTTACTCACTGGGAAATTGACCTGAGGATTCTAGTGGACAAGAAGTTGTATGTGAGGCAACAATGTGCCCTTTCAGGGATGAAGGCCAAACTTCACTGCCACAGATATAATGAGCAGGTAAAGGCAAGAGATTATTCCCCTCTATTCAAAACCTGTTAAGCTGCTTTTGGGATTTTGTGTCCAGTTTTTGTCCAGTAATAACAAAGAGTCTAACAAAGGGCCACTAAGATGATAGGAAGCTGGAGCATATTACATATGAAAAGAGACTGAGGAAATTGAGTTTAACCTTGAGAAAATTAGGTTAAAAGGAGATTTAATTACTATGTTCCGTGGCCCAAATGGGAGCGTAATAGAGAAGACCAAGCTATACTCCTACGGGTGCAACAGTCATAAGAAATCCAGTCTCTAATACAAGGAAATAAAATTCACCTCTCTCCATGTGAATTGGAGAGAAGCTAGAATTTTGATAACTGTAATAGTTTTTTTTACAGCTCACAGCCACCTGAGATATCTATCATTAGTTTAAGAAGACATACTTTCCTGTTTGAGGGTATCACATGAAAATGATCTTGCTGGTACCATTCTAGGTTCTGGAAGTCATAGGTTGATACAAAAGAACATTTCTATTTCCCTATGATAAGAAAAATGGGAAAGTTAAAGTTTTACGTTTTACTTTATTTCCTGGTCTGGAGAAAGAAAAAAAAACAGTAAAATATAACATTTTAATTTTCCCATTTTTTTTCCTTTTACCGAAAAACAGATTATTATTGACATTGAAAGAATTAAATTCACATTATTAACTTACTTCTCAGGAACAGAATCTGAAAGAGTTCCAAATTCATGCTGAAACTTGCTTTACCTTGGGATTGAACAGAATCAAGACAATGAAATGCAGATGAGGACAAGCAGCAACTAAAAATAGATACACTCTCATTTTCATGTGCTAGTAATAACGTAACACAGAAGACAATGCAGAAAAATAAAAAACCAGTAATTGCAGTTGAATCCATCAAAGTGTTTCTATTGACATTTCTCTGAATTACTTTATATTCTTATTTTGTGTTGTCAGACTGATATGATTAATGAAACAGCTGAAACAATAACTACAGAGTAAGTGAGCAAACAGATCTTGAATTGGTATCACAAAGGCTAAGACTTCCATTTTTCTGTTATTTTGCCCAGTGTATACACAATGACCTACAGGACTATAGCCAATGATCAAAACAGAGGTATCAATCTAAACAAAGAGTTACATACACAACTCAAAGAAATCAAAGGCAACATGCTGGGGACCCCCACTGCAAAACCTAAGCAATCCTATTTCACTATTATGTATAAATCCTACAGGTGTTTAAAGTGTATCCTTTAAAACACATTTAGAAAGAAGGCTCAAGATTTTTATGTCCATCCACTATGCAGAAATGGCTCGATGATTATAAGGAGGTGCAAATCTGGTAGGTATTTCATTATCAGAGAGTTTATCTGAACAAACTTTAACATGTTCCTGCACAGAAAGGCCCCTAGTGTTGTTATTCTGAGAATTTTCAAGCTTAGTAATTTATTTAGATATACAGTCTCCTACCTAACTTTCCCTTAGGGTGAACCTTACCCTCTGCAGTTGCCTTGCACAGGGTTAAGCATTACTGAAGTCACATTAATGCTCTGTTTTCTTAGTTGGAGTGGGAGCTAAATGGTGTATAGACCTTTGTACTCTTCTCATGTAGAATGTTAATTATCTTCATCATCCAAATGATTCCCTGAAAAATGTTGGGCCTTGGTAATTATCTTCAGGATTCTTCAGACTAGGGAACCACAAACTGGAGATGTTTTATTAAAAATAATTACAATTTCTATAGATTTTTTTTCTTTCTGTCTGCTTTATCACTTCTCTGTTGTTTAAATAATGAAGGATTCCCTCACAGTAATCTTTTCCCTGAAAGGATGGTGTGGTAAAAATAGAAAAGATTAAGGAAGAAAAGTTTTCTGCTGAAAACTTGAGTCTATGAGCTACAGAAATGCTTGGTGATTTTTTTTAGGTTATACATCATGCTATTAATTTAATAGATATTATAATGTGGACCAAATTATCTCATAACTTCAAGTAGTCTAATACCATTGCTGTCCACCATTTTTTATTATTACTATTTATTATTATTATTTATTGTTGCTGCTGCCTGATTTAACAAAGAAATGTAGTGCTTGCAGGTGAACTTCAAGATGAAATAAACAAAAAGCCACTCAAAGTAACTTCCAAATAATGAGTTTCCCCTATTACTATATTAAAGTCTAAGGAAAACTTACCTTAAGTTGTGCTGGTTACAGAATTAGTCACTCATTCATGAGGAGACACCCCTGGAAAATACATGGAGTGTTAGGAAATCCACCTTTGCCCCATTTACCATTCAAGGAGTCTCGTAAATGCTTTGGAATTTTTCAGGGGCTCTTGTTTGGCTGATATTTTTTTCTTTCATTCCTGTTCTTTCCTCAATGTTTTCCTTTCTCCTTTAAAAGAGAATGATGGTGATGCTGCTAGGAACCCTACTGAATAATTCTGTGCTCTGCCTTGCATGCTGCCAACAGCCTCACTCAACAAGTCCATTGGTGCTACTGTTCTGGTTGTGTGTATGTGAATTTCTGCTTCAGCCGTTATTTTGCTGAGCAAGTTCATCCTGAAATGACTCTGGCCTGGGGCAGAGGCCATGGTAACAGATCCAGGAAAGAATCCTTGCATGTGCAACCAGTAGATAGCACATGGAGACTCAAGCTTTGGCAGTCAGACTATCAAACTGGCTACATGTTTTAGGGTGCAATCTGAAAATACCGTGAGAGCTACTGGGTCCAGCTTTGCAACCCCCTGTGGTAACTAAATGTTCAGTCTTGGCAACAGCTTGATTAGACTCGGGAATTTATACAGTTGAAGCTAGCTAAGTGTTTACTGCTAGTGTAATAAAAAATATCCATCTTATTTGATGCTCATCTATAAAACTTTCAGGCAAGCTCCTAGGATCTTCCCTCTCAGTTACTGCAATAACTTTTTCACTGGTCTTCTGCACTTTTGCCCTATATTGCAAAGCCTCTCCATCTTCTCTCCATTCATGCCTCCACCAGTGTCCTTGTCTTCCAGATATTAACTATTTGACTTTTCTTCATTATTTCCTCCTGAGCAAATTAACATTCCAGTCATTACCATAAATGGCCATTTCCTAACCTTGGTTAATATTTGATGCTAGCCTTTCAGAAACTCTTGTTACACTTCAAACGAGCTTCTTTAACTTCTGTAAATCCTAGATAACTGCAAAGTTACTTCATTATCTGTCTTTTACCCTCCTCAGATCCACTTTCCGATAACTATGTTACTGAGATTATGGCCTCTCATGTTACATATAGATAATGTTTGTGAATGGTGTAAAGAAGTTTAATCCCTGTGCTGGTTCAAAGCTGACTCTATATAAGACAGCCATAATGATGTTTAGCCAGCAGAATGTTGCTTACCCTAATAAGCTTTGCTAAGAGGCCAGGTATGTAGCTTATATAGGTCATAACATGCATTTGGTTGTATGTGTTCCTCAGTGGATCTAAGAAATGGACAGCATTTGCTTTTTCCCCTCTTATCAGCTCCTATAAATGTTTCCATTTTCTTTCCATTACCTTCTTCAGTTTCTCTGTCTTCTGTTTTCTCCTTAAATTGCAACTGTCATTGCCCTTAAGTCATAAGTGGCTGTAGCAGAAACCATGTGGGGTTTTTTGGTTGGTTTTTTTTTTCCTGATTTTTGTATATGAACTAACACAACAGGATTCAGCGCCATTGCTTTGGTTCATAGGGGTTCTAGCTGTACAGATTCAGAATAAATCACATCATGCTGATTATTAATAATAAGCTAAAAAGATTGGCTATCCAAACAGCATTTTAATGGCTATTTAAGTGAACATTTTTGCTTCCATGCTGTTTCTCTGATTCCAGTAGGCATTATGTCTCCTCAACTACAAATAAAATCCTTGCAGAAAGGTGCCACTAAATTACATCATGACCATGGTTGAAGCAAGATGGCCTGAGGTTTTCAGTGCCAAGTATCAACTGACCATTTGGGGCACCTTTCCAGACAATACACAGAAACTTAATGTGCTCTTCCTGTCATGGGGCTAGGGTGACAGCCTATGGCCGAATGTCTCAACATGACCAGGCATGTTAGCATAGGTCCAGCAGGTGTTAAATTTCACACAGGGCTGAGAATAGGTTCTGGTCCCAGTATGAGGTAACAGTAGAAGGTTCAAATGACAGAATGTGGCCTATCTCTGCCAGACAAGAAGCCAGCTCAATTATTTATAGCTGGAACATTTTCTGGTACTTCAGATCCAAACCTACAAAATACATGGGCAACTCCTGAGGATCTTTTTGTACTGACAGGGTGCAGCTGCTAAATATGCATACAACGCAAAAAAACCCAAACAGATTTAGCACCAACTCTAGACTAAAACAAAAGTATAATCACAGCTACTGAGTTTTTTGATTAGGTTTCTTGTGGCACCTGGAGTCATTACTTGTAGATATTTTAGGCTACCACAACTGCAACTGTGAGATAGTAGTACAACATTCCCAAAAGTTGTATACATCCCTAGCAAATGCTAGTCTGTTGGTTTAGTATTCTGGCTGAGTTGAGATTGGTCAAGTAATTCAAGGTTTAACAAAATGTGTCTGGAACCCTGTAAAAAGGACCCCTATCAAGATTCAAATCAGATCATATTACAGATACACTTAGAAACAATTGCATTTTAGACTGACTGCTGACTCCCTTATTAGTCACATGTAGTTTTAAAGTTATCTTGCTAAATAGGTCAGTGAGGAACATATGACAAAGATTCTGAATAAAAAGACGTGATGAGATGAAATGTGATTGTTATGTATAAATTTACCCCAGAAGCACCATAGACACAGCGTGAATAATGTCCTCTGCTGTTATCCGTGCAGATGTGGGATTCTACCAATGTTTGTAACTGCCCTGAGGAAACAAAATATTCCCTTAGAACAGAGAGAATTCTCTGGGTCTTTTCCACTTCTTTGTAGTGGTGAATTTTTTGAAAAGAATGGAAATTTAAAAAGTAGTACCATCATACATATTTGTTAGTCTAGCAATGTTGACCTAAGACTAATTTCCCAAATGTCACGAGCTGAAACAAACCTCTGAATATATTCTGTATGTCTTTGGAAAGGAGTGTAAGCTAGTATTAACAACCCTTGTTCACAAAGGTGTCATACAGAAGGAAAAATAGAACCGTGAGTACGAAGATATGTATTTTCTATGTTCAGTTATCACTAACACTTTACTGAATGAATCATTTGTTATTTGTGTTAAGGAAAAGAAAAAGGCTACCGGAGAATAATTGTGTATTTGCTTTATATTCTGACATCTGAAATTCTGGGATGTTGCTTTAGTATCATGAGAACTTTTCTATTTTATACCTAACACATTTAGTTAGAGAACAGACACTACAGCATCTCATGCAATAAGGGAATAATACATTATATAAGCACACACAATGTCCAATATAAATAGATTTTAACCTGTAATTTGAGCACCTATTGTGTAACTACACACTTATATTATCGATTTGCAAATCATAGTTAAGCCCATAGACAACCCTCAGCATTGAGCATTCAAGCACAGAGAGCTCACATATCAAAGGAACAGAACATTCTGAGTGGAGAGGACCATTCCATACAAAGAGTATTGATACAAATCACATCATGGAACAACAGAAGTATATTCTATATAGAGAAAGAGAAAATGAATAAGCATTTTGATAATAAGTGGTAGTGTAACAAAAACTGTGAGAGTGAGGAACTTATATAAGGCTTTTGAAGGACAGCAATATGTAAAATATGATTTAAATTTTTTCTCTCATGGTTCTGGAGTCCATTATTTCAGAACAACTTAAGATGATGCCAATTCTAGGTTTACTGCAAAAAAAAGAGTTTTTCCTTTCCAGAGGAATAGTGTTAATTCCGTTCGTTCCTCCAGTCATAAGCTTAAAAAAAGCAGTCATTACACTGAACATAATTGATCTTTGCTATTTCAGTGTATGTTGAGTAAAAATAATGTTTTCGGGGTTTTTTTCTGGGTTTTTCTTTTTCACCATTACTCTCCTAATAATCCCTAGCATTTAGTATGCTGAGCACTGAACTAACATTTTAGTAGAATTATCAATTGTAACACCAAGGTTTTATTCCTGAGATCTCAGGACCATCACTGTGTGAATGAAGTTGACTATCTTTGGTCATTCACATAGTTTTGCATTTAATCTACACTAAATTATTCTATCAGTTACTCAATATTCAGAGGTCCTTTTCACAGTTCTTCCCAGTCAACCCTCAACTTTATTACTGTGAAAAGCTTAGTATCCTCAGGAAATAGAATCATCCCCTTCTCCATATCATCTGTGAATCCATTCAATGGTGCATGCTCTATTTTTCTTTATTAGCTATAATTGGAAAGTGTAAAATAGATAGATTAGACTTAGAAAACCATTTCAACCAAATGCTAAAACTCCATAAGATTTCTTTTACTGTTTGAAATTCCAAGAAAGTAGAAATGAATTGTGAAATTGTCTACTTCAGGCCTAAACAGTATTTAGCTTTCAATAACATTCTGTGTTCAGTTTATTATTTGTAACCTCTCTGAAACAGTCATCTAAGGGCTGAGTAGAAAGGCTATCAGTACTTTTTAACTGTTTTTCTGGTTTGAGCTAAATAGAACTAATTTTCTATTTAGTGATTTTACTTTTCAGCTCAGTCTCTTCTAAGTGTCTGTACTTGTTGAAATTAACAGCATCTTTTTCCAGACTGTGTGTACTTCTACAAGTGATAATGACAAGGCCACTGTCTCACCAGGAGTGCCGTATCTGCACCTATGGGAAGGAGCGGATCCAAAACTGACTGACTAGGTATTCCATCCCTCATACATCATATTCAGTATAAAGCTGAGGTATCACAAGGGTCTCAACCCTTCTCTTCTCTTCTTCTTGCTCCTGCAATGGCTGAAGTCCAAGCAGAACCCTGCTAGTTTGTCTGCCTCTGATCCTGATCCGTGTGTTCCTGAATTCAGTTCCTGCATCCTGCTCCCACCTGCTGCAGGATCTGGTCTGGGACTTTTCCAGTGCCCGGCTCCGCAGAGCCTCTGGTGACGTAATAATCATTGTGTGGTGGGGGGCCTGGGGGGAGGATTTTATATTGGTTTTATACATATATTTGTACATATCTGTATATAGTTCACTATTTTCCTTATTTACGTTATTATCATGTAGTATTATAAAGCTAAAATTAGTGAAGATGAGTCCTATCTGGAAAGAAATGAACATGTTTGTCTCAGGCCCTCAAGTGAAAACAGACAAACAGACTATATACATGAAAGTAAATGAATCAATGCACAAGTCTAGACACATAAATTGTCACTTAATTTATTTCAAACACTTCTGATTTCACAAAGCTAATGCCTCTTATTAGGAATCATAGCTAACCTGAATTTCTACCTTCCATGTTTAAATTTATGAACCTGAGTAGTGTCGCCTTCACTTGTTATAAATATGAACCACATTACTGGTATATACATGAGCAAAAGGTCTGAAACAGTAGCAGATATTTCTGGTCTTGAGTTTGTGCAGCAGAAAGCACTAGCAATCAGCATGCACCAAGAGAGCCTTACAGATTTTTTTTATGCTGCGCACTGCATACTCAGTAATTCACAGTTTTGCTTCATGTCTTCCATCTGGACAACTGATTGCAACAGATCGCTGTCCAAAAGTAAAAAAATGTTTGCTTGTGAGGTGGCAGAAATATATCTTTTGTCTTTTGTTGTCTTTTAACTGAAAATCTAATTAAATATCATGTCACTTATGCAAGTAGATCAACCACTAGAATTCTACAGTAAAACCCAAGTATCTTAAAAATCTAAAAGCACTTGCTTAACTTCAGAAAAAAATTCTCCTCTAAGTAATCTACTATTTAAATAAAAACATTAATTAGCTTTGACTTGGATGTGTGAATTGGCTGAAAGGAAGTTGTAGGCTGGACTGGAATGGAGATGATGCCTAAATGAAAGGAAAAAGGCATAATGATTGTTTCAATTGCCACCACATCCAACTCACATTTAATCTGATCTCTAGGCTGTTTTTAAAACCAGCTTTACTAACATCCTTTTAAACTGATATACTAATGCTATTTCTTTAATTTTTTCAGTGCAGAGGATCACTCAATAAATGCAGACCCACCACATCATTTTTAATAGCAAGAAAATCTAATAGCAAGAGTCAACATTTATTTGATGAAACACCAGTTATTTAAATAGAACTTATTTGAATATTTCTATTTTCCTGATAGTTATGACAAGTCTTAAAGTACGGTTGAAGATTCTATCAGTCAATGTGAGCCTATTCGCACTTCAAAGTGAAGATAAAGATCACAGAAAGTCATCCGATTTTATACTTTCAGAAGTAAAAGTTTTCAATTCACAATTTTATGTTGAAGACATTACACTGTTATTTACATATTATCTTACTGACTGGGGAAAGGCATTTTACTCTTCCATGATTCTCCTCTTTATGGTTAGTGATTTTCTAATAGTTCAAATAAGAATGCAAAATATTCTACCCTCCCTCCGAATGTGTCATTCAAACTTCTGAAGAAGTCCACAAAGAGAGGATCCCATCAGCCTTCTGTGTAAGGCCTAACAGGGAAAAAGAAATGCTGTATTTTAGTGAACTCCAAGAAAAGAGATGAGTGGCCACTAAAACATAACATTTTTCCTTAGCTGAAGGTTCTCTGCAGAGTTCATGTAGAACATGAACTAGGACCTGACCTGCTGTATGCTTGGGACATTGTTACTAGTTGTCAGAATATGAGCGTGAGGGAAAAGCCTTCTGGAACTGACCTTTGGTAAAGTAAATTAAGCATGGTTACTCTCTTCCTTGATTCCTATGTCCTTGAAAGCCCTGTTACATTACATATTTTGTGAATAAATCAATCATAGAATCATAGAATGGTTTGGCTTGGAAAGGGGCCTTAAAGATCCTCTAGTCCAACTCTCTTACCATGGATAGAGACACCTCCCACTACACCAGATTGCCCAAAGCCCTGTCCAACCTGGCCTTGAACACTTTGAGGGAGGGGGCATCCACAACTTCCCTGGGCAACCTATGCCAGTGTCTCATCACCCTCACAGTAAAGAATTTCTTCCTAATATCTAGTCTAAATCTACCCTCTTCCAGTTCAAAACCATCCCCCCTCGTTCTATCATTCCCTGCTTTTGTAAAAAGTCCCTCCCCAGCTTTTCTATAGGACCCCTTCAGGAACTGGAAGGCCGCAATAAGGTCCTCCCAGAGCCTTCTCTTCTCCAGGCTGAACAGCCCCAACTCTCTCAGCCAGTCCTCATAGGAGACGTGCTCCAGCCCTATGATCATCTTTGTAGCCCTCCTCTGGACCCACTCCAACAGGTCGATGTCCTTCTTATATTGGGATCTCCTGAACTGGATGCAGTACTCCACGTAAGGTATCATGAGAGCAGAGTAGAGGGGCAGAATCACCTTACCCTTGCTCTACTGATCACACTTCTTACAATGCAGCCCAGGATGTAGATGGTCTTCTGGGCTGTAAGTGCACACTGCCAGCTCATGTTGAGTTTTTCATTGACTGACACCCCCAAGTCCTTCTCAGGATTGCTCTCGAGGCATTCTCTGCTCAGTCTGTATTTGTGCTTTGGATTGCCCCTAGCCAGATGCAGGACCTTGCATTTGGCCTTGTTGAACTTCATGAGATTGGCACAGACCCACCTCTCCAGCCTGTCCAGGTCCCTTTGGATGCCATCCCTTCCTTCCTTCCAGTGTGTCAACTGCACCATCCAGCTTGGTGTCATCCGCAAACTTCCTGAGGATGCACTAGATCCCACTGTCCATGTCACTGACAAAGATGTTGAACAGTCCCAGTCCCAGTAGCGATCCCTGGGGGTCACCACTCATCACTGGTCTCCATTTGGTCATTGAGCCATTGTCTGCAACTCTCTGAGAGTGACCATCCAGCCAATTCCTTATCCAGCAAGTGGTCCATCCATCAAATCCACATTTCTCCAATTTCGTGACCAGTATGTCATGTGGGACAGTGTCAGATGCTTTGTACAAATGCTTTCATTTTTTAAAATTTCAACCTTATTTTAAAAAGATGATCACAAAACGTCTATGGATAAACATATCTAATGGACCTTTCATTTTATACAAGTAATAATCTTGTTCTAAGTAGGCTTTTGAAGCACTTATGCAGTGGCTAAGATCCACATGGATTATTTTCAGGGTGTCAAATGAGAATCTCTATGTCCTTCCAGTTAACCAAACAAGGTGTTTAGAAATCCATTGACAATGTGGCTGAGGATGAGTCTCTTCTGCTAGCAGTATAAGCAGAAAAGCTTTCTAGCATAATTTTTCAGTGTAGAAGCATAGGGAAGCTCTTAGGGAGCTTATAACACATACTTTTCAAGGAAAAAGAAAACCCAGAAGTTTCCTTGTTTAGAAATTCAAACTGTCTTTCCAAATAGTCTTGTACTTAAAGGAACTTTATGTCTCCCAAGACCAAACTCACACTGCTTATCTGACTGTCAGCTTGCTTTCTGGTTCATCCCACATATACTCAGATAGTCAAATGTAATCAAAACTATTCCAAAACCATCATAATTGCAAAAAGTCTCAGAGGAAACCTTTCAGACTACTTGGCTGATCTTCCATTCAGACTTTGCCACAGTGGTCTGTCCCTGGGGAAGAGGATCCTATTGTTCCAGCTATGATTAAATAAAAATTCATTTAGTTGCTTCTTTATTTAGCATAAAAGCAGAGGAAAAACACTTCTGTATCTAAGATTTGGATACATACATTAACACAGTTTCTGGAAAAATATTACCTTCTAGTATAACAGTGACATTCTGGGTGTACCGGCACAAGATGTTTTCTCAGTCAAAGTATATTCAAGCTTTTCAATTGCTTGCATAAAACTATAAAAATGACATTTAAAAATACCTATATACATTTGCTGAAAACAAAATTGCAAGTTATCCAAAAGATTAGCCCAAATTACTATTTTAATTGTATATTAGATAAATTCCCTTACTCTTGTCAACTTAGTTCCTCAGTCCCACAGTGATGTGGAGAATGTAGTAGATTTCCAGAACCTGAAGTCCTTCATGATGGGCTGCTGAAGAAACTGAAAGCCCTTGAGGGATTTCCAGCTCTACTCCTGGCAGAGAGAAGCTGAGCATTTCAGCTGAAATGCTCAGCTTCTCTCACCAGACTCGCAGTGCTGAGGATGACCATAACACCAGGATGTACCTTTCACTTTGGTTTTACTAGAGCAAATTTGCCTATTTCCAGGTTGATCTGTTGGGAAAATCTACTTTTCATCAGTAAAATTCAAGACCTTAAAAAGAACCAGACTTGAGGGAGCCTTAAAATCTCTGGGATGTTGTAGAAAAACAAGCAGTGTGGAATTGTGAACACTGAATTGCTCACAGATTGCACAAAAAAACTCCACTGTCTCTTATTCTGTACCCAAAACATCTGACCAGTAAATGCAAGGGAAGAATTATTTCTACAAATGAGCTTCATTAGCCATTTTAGTATCCTGAAGGGCAGGTGTCATGGCAGATGGTAGTGGTGAACTACACACATTGAAGATTCTCTCTATTCCAAAAGGAAAAGCAGAGAAGGGAGAATTTCAGAAGTCACACTCCTTTCATTAGCTAGCCACGATGCTAATTTCCTGTGCCTGTGCCTGGCCTATTTGTAAAATACTGAGGGAGGTGGAAGGGAGCTCATGCATCTCTCACTGTCTTGCTTTGCAACATCTTAAAGGCCATTAGAGTCAGAGCCTATAGTTGAATCAAGTGGCTTCATGCTGTTCATGAAAAGAAAGGTGCATGTGTGTTTTGCTGGTGTGCAGAGAAGAATTAGACTAATAAACCTGAAAGGCAACATCTGTATGTTGCTGCATGTAGGCATAAAGTAGTTTTACACTGATGCAATGAAAAAACTCTCTTGTCTCTAGGCAATACCGCACCAGAAAAAATTTGCACTGTGGTTAGGCACTGATAGTGAGAAGGATGGACAAGCTTAATGCATTGTTTTACATAATTTGTGGTCCTATAACTTCAAGTACTTTCTTTATTGAAGAATTTGCTCTTTGGCCATCACACTCTTCTTGCCTCTTTGCTGATAGGAGTTTATTGGTGCTTTATCTATTCTGCTTATGTACTTTCATGGCCAGACTATGCAACACAGACTACTTGCAGATTGTCTTCCCTTGACAGAAGGAAAATATACTGTTATGTATAGAAAATAATATTTAATATTTTTAGTTTGATGTATAGACACTTTCAGCTGAAACTTGTTAAACTGGTTTACTTAAAATAAGAATGTACAGAGTGAAGTAGAAAATCAGTGTCTGAATTACTGTATAAAAAACTGAACAGCTAAGAAAGCTGCCAGTTATTTCTCCATGCAAGGAAGCTATGGTAGAATATGTGATAAAGCATATCTGCTTAGCATTTCTGTGTAAAAAGATTTCACTATACTATAGGTTGATTTGAGTCTAAGTCTCTGAGTCTGCTTTTGAACATTTTAAGAGAATGTTACTTAGAAGAGAAAATCTAGATGATTTATTACATTGTTTGACAGAGGCAGACTGTTAGTTCTCTGAAAGAAAATAAAGTATGTTTATGCATGTGTATGAAATAGGTAGACATTTTCAGGGAAATGTAAATTCAAAATCATACTGAATTTTATAGCTTCCATTTATTAGTCTTATCTCTGCTTCTAGAACACTCATTTGTGGCTGGAAAATAACCTTGCCCATATTCCACTGATTTCACCACCAAGGACGCATGAACTGTAACTCACAATAGAGTTGAGATTCATTGTTTTCCTTTTATAGGACTGTAAGACAGCTTCCAAACTTCACAGTGTAATTGTAATTAGGATTTTTACTTGAGCAAGAAAAAAAGTATCCTTAACACGTGCTATTTATTCTTTTGGTATTAAGTTAACTGTATCTGAAATTCTATTATAGTCACATTCAAAACACATTACTGTAAAAATTCTATGTATAATGACAAGTGAAATTGCTGTTATTGTTTTCCTGGTGCTGATTTGCATCTTCTGCATAACACATGACATAGAATAGCAAGAAGAAACAAAATGCAATCTGAAGAAATGTAACACCTTTATTATATATTTACTGTGCAATTATTTTCAATGATATTATGAGCAACCCAGTACTGGTAACACTGAATTCATTTTCTTCAGAATGCCATAAAAAGAATGGCTGATATAAATAATATTACCCTAAGGTTGACTATCCCCTTTCTCAACTTTCCACATTGGGAATAGGCACTGAAGCCTGGAAGTATCTGCATGCCTGCACTTTGTTATATAAAGTTATTATAATTTGCATAGAAAGTAAATGTTGGAGTTCCCACAGAGGTGTTTGTATCTTCCAGCAAAGAAATACTGTCTACAGCTGGATGAAAGTCAGGTGAACTATGAGTACAACCAGCCCCATTTAAACCAAAAGAAACTTTGAACACTTCAATAATACAATTTGTAGTTTCAAAAGAACACTCAAGAATTTACACTGTTCAATATGTAGACTCAAGCTGTAAGGCAATTTTTCTGGGAACTGTCACTAATTTCCTGAAAGAAAGATTAATTATTTTAAAATATGAAAAAAAGTCTTTAAGTGTCTGTGAAATCTTTAAAAATTGTTATGTTTGTTTGTTTGCTGCTTGTTGTTCTGTGAATGAGAGAGATCAGAGTGGTAGATGTTATCATCTGTATTATTAAGCTCTTCTAAATATTGCTTCTAGAAAGAATGGATCTTTTCTAAGATATCATGGAGGCACTTAATGGACAAGGAGAAAATGAAGAATTAGATTATTTAAAATTATTTAAAGCCATTTTTACTTCACAAAAAATTATAATTGGAATTTTTTAAAACAGTTATAATTCTTCTAATATGGTCCAGTTTTACCTAGGTTACAATTGATGTCTATAATAAAAGACTCAGTTATAAAAACATTTTATAGCTGGTGCTTAGAATATATTTCTGAACAAGTAAAATGCCAGTTATTTCTGCAGGAACCACTAGATGCAGCTGTTCAGATTTTAAGATCTTGAGGCTGTTTAGGAATTTAAAATACATATGTTTACCTTATTTATCATAATTGGTTCTTAAGCCACTGGGTACTACAATATATAAATAGTGACAAATTGGATTCATACAGGATTTTCTGTATGTTCATTGTGTTGTTATTTTTTCAGCATCTTTGAAAAGGATAAAATGTGTCTCCATAATACAGTAATTGAGAACTTCCTCAAGTTTTTAGAATTAGCTGACATGTAAACATATCTACATTGGGAGTTTTATGACAGAATATTTCTGGGTGAAAATTATCCATGCTGAAAGAGGGTAGTAATATAAATATGATGTTTACAAATAACTTGTCACCCAATACACATAGGAAATGGCAGGAAATTATAAACTAGAGAGGGATAGAGAAGGAATACGTGAAGCTGTCAGGTAATCATATAAATCTCACATAGGCTTATACATACATTTTTTTAAAAAACTAATGACAATGAGTCATTTGCAGTTTCACGAGAGATGCATTTTAGAAATGCATTTCAGCACTCTGTACAATAACATCTGTATAACCTTACACCGTATGCATACTACCTAAGAAGGATGATAAATGTGAAGACATAAACAACAAAGTAAGCAATTGCAATATAGACTTAGCATCCCACTGAAGTCGGTAGTAAAAGTACAGCTTTAATACTTGCTTAATGACACTTGCTCTATGATTCTAAGATTAATAGATTAATTATGCTTTCCCAAGTGGAATGCCTATGCTTAAAAACATAGCATTTCTGTGAGGCTTTTTAATGAGAAGGATAATGTTAAGGGTTCAGCTGGATAGTGGTCTACAATCCTAAAATATCTTACAATTGTATTATAAGATGTATCTTACTAAGCAGTAAGTGTTAAATAGATACTTTTGTGTGAGGAATTTAACACTGATGAGAAGCTGAAAAGAGAAAGCATATTGTTTTTTCCTTCAAGTTTGCTAGGAAATTTTGGAAGATATAATTCATTTTTATCTGCTTTCTCTGCACTAGACTTATGCTGGTGAAAATTAACTAAGCAGTAACTTTCTGCTTGTTTTAAAATCTCAGTGGCTTGTCTGAGCTTTGGGGAAGTTTTTACCTATTGCTGTAGAATAGACAGAGAAGAATGCAAATGTTAAATAAGCAGAGAGAGAAATTTGAAGAAAGACTGGAGAGCTCTGGAAGCAAAGTTGAGAGATTGGGTCACCTTTAATGTTTCTCTAGGCTGTAGGGGAGAGTTTGGAGGAAGAGACTGTTTACATGCATTTAACTTCCAGGCTGGTTTATCACAGCCAGATTTGTAGGAATTCCTAGTCAAAGCAAGATCTTTCAGCTTCAGTATTTTTGGAATGTCAGAGCTCATGCTCCACAACTAAAATTTTGAGTTAAATGAAGATTGTTCTACACAAAAGACATGCTGAAGCATCTAAATTTTTACAGTCTCTGCAACCAAAGACATGGCATTCAGTAGGAATTTTACCTGTAAGAAATAAGAGCTAAAAGTGTAAAATTATAATGTCATATAAAAGGAGAGATATATATATAAAAATATAGCTACTTATTTCAAAAGCATCATGCCTCTTGTGTCTCTCACAATGTAAGTCCCACTTTCTCAAAGCTCATATTAAATATTGTAAGAAAAATATGACAATGATACAACTTTATCTCGTTACATCTTGGACTGAACATAGCTGAAGAGACATTTCACTTCAACCCTAATGTTTATTTTTTAGACAATCGTTTCAGAGCATTGTAATGGTAACAAATATAGGGCAGAAGGAACAGTGAGGAAAAAATCCAAAGATATATCACTTTTAGAGACTTAAAATGCATTATTTTTTCCCTTGAATAAGGAAATATTTGAGAAATATTTATGGAGGGGCACTTTGAATCTAAAACCTGAGGGGACAGTGGAGGAGAGAAAAAGGAAGAATACCTGGTAGTTGCTCTAAATTATATTCCTTTCTTAGCATGTTCTCACAGCCTTCTAAATGGTTGTCATAAATACTGTTATCAAATAATGTTTGGGTTTTTTTCATCTGTAAACAAAGTAACCTAAAGGCAGAAAATTATGCAACTAGCAGAGATAAAGAAAATGGCATGTATCAGATACCTTACAAAATTCAGTGTAGTTATATTACCATTTGTTTGATTTATTTCGCTCTGGAATGAGCAACAAAGTCTACTAATGAGCTATCAACATGTTTACAAATAACATATGTTAATGAGTTAGAGTGGATTAATCTTTTCTAATTTATACCTCTAAAAGTTAGACAATGAACAATTATAATCAATAGAAAAAAATGGACATCTTCATGGGGTGATTCATCTCAACCCAAAATGTGTCTGGATCATGCAGTATGAATTGTTCTTCAGAGCACAAAGGGATCCAATGGTGCCTAGCCGAGATTCAGACTTTTCACTTTTGAATACCTAAGGATAGCTGATGTTATTTCTATCTATTATACATTCAGTAGAAAAAAGGCTGATGTACAGCAAAGTAGGGTACAGTCAGATAAGTAAATCTCTACTTATAGGAAGAAAATGAGAGTATTAACTAAAGTACCAGAAATTCAAACTGTAGCGTGTTGGGACAATAAACTTCTCATTTTGACCCTGCAGGCCTAATGCATATCTTCAGTGCACAAGGTAATAATTTTCTTATTTGTTATCTTGTTAAAATGATATTGTATGTGCTTTCAGATTTTAACTGTTATGGTTATGTTTTCACTAATGTTCTAGGATACTTTACACTGGCACTCAAACGAATCATGAGTTCTCCTGGGAATAATCCTCCTCTTACTTTGACAAAACAAAAATTGTCTCTATTAACTATTTATTAAGTGTAGGCTAATGTATATATTTAAACTAATAATAACGATTTTTTTATACTCTTTAGTGGTTACTTTTTTAGAGTTGGTTTGTTTGTACATGTAACATTTTCACATTTTACCACTCCAAACTTTTATGCAAGAAGTTGATAGTTGTATTGAGGTGCAAAGTCCAAAACCAGACATGGTACTCTAACCATTGTGGCTTTTTACAATACCGGTGAACATGTTCTTATTTCTATCATTGGTGACACAATTCATTTCAGCTGAACCTACCACTAAGTGTACTACAATGCTGTCTCACATGTAGTCTAAGAAATGAACTGAGTCCATCAATTTAGGACATGAAAAAATGTCTAGAAGTTGTTCAGTGTTAACCTAGGGTGATTGAAGCAGTGTCATAAAGTTGAAAGTTCCATGTATACTATTATAAATCCCTAAATACATTCAGGTGTCTGCTGTTATTTTGGCAGACAAATGTATTTCACAAATTATGTTTCAGTCACAAAGACTTCACAGCAATGAAAAAACACAGCATCATTCGAGGAATTTGTAACATTGTTAGGAAAGGCAAGAATTTGAAAAGAAAGGCTGAACACATCTAATGGAACTGAAAATGGCTCATATATAAACAAAAACATTGTCAGTGAAGATGCTAATTGGACCGTGGTCTAAGTGACATGAGTATTTTCCACATCAAAGCCACATGGTGTGATTGACAATAAAAGAATTTTTAAAAATATCTCATCCAATGGAATAACTATAGGATTTAAAAGAAATCAGAAAGGCAAGAGTATTTCATAAAGTATAAAGCATCAAACCAAAGAAATCCAGGGAGAAGAAATTGATAAAAAATATTTTAAAAATATATTTTGGAGGAGGAAACATCAAAACACTGTCTCCTTGAACCTTGATAGGAAGTGCTTGATTGAGTTATACACAGTGGGTACATAGAAATTTGTTTTCTATAGAATAATGCTTTGAGCAGTATGTATTAGTAAAACCCTTTCAAACTTAAACATCACAGCATTATCTTTGTAATTGACATCCATGCTCATTGAAAACAAGAGAAAAACAACCCTCGAACTGCTTTCTAATTTCAGATGTTCTTGTAGCCTTTGATTATTCTGGAAGCTCTTTGAATTGGGGTTTGCTGTAATTTTATATTAATTTTTCAAATCAAAATATTTGGTTTACTGAGTATTTTTAATCAAGATATCAGACCAAAATAATCCTTTATTCTAATTTGAGTTTCAAATCTTTCACTATTATTTTCAGCTGTAGAGACTTCATAGGAACTTCCTATATACAGGTTTAACTTGATCACCTCTAAACAGCATTGATATAAAAATTATTAAACCCTTATTATGACAATGAATTTACCAGTCAAGAAATTGAGACATTAACAGTCCATAGATGGGATCTATTCCAAGGCTAAGTTTAAATTAATGAAAATGGTTTATATTTACTATGATGGATTTTGAACCAGACCTTTCCTACACTATACCCATCCTAGCACTTATTCACTGAGTAATGAATGGATTGAGAACAGACCTGCAGAGAAGGACTTCAGGATACTGATGGGTGAAAAATTGTATATGAGCCAGCAGTGTGCTTTTGCAATCCAGAAAGCCAGTGATATCCTGGGCTGCAGGAAAAAAAGGCAGAGCCAGCCAACAGAGGAACGTGATTCTACACCACTTCCCTTCTACTCCACTCCCCCTCTACTCCACCCTAATGAGATCCCACCTGGACTATTGCATCAAACTCTGGCGTCCTCAGCACAAGAAAGATATAGACCTTTTAGAGTGAATAGGAGGGCCAGGAAAATAATCAGAGGGCCGGAGCACCTCTCGTGTAGAAAGGCTAAGGAAGTTGAGGTGTTTCAGTCTTGAGAAGAGAAAGCTCCAAGGACACCTTATTGTGACCTTACAGTATGTATGGGGGGCTGATAAGAAAGCTAGAGAAGAATTTTTTACCAAGGACTGTAGGGATAGGACAGGAAGCCCAGATTTTAAACTGGAAGAGGGTAGATTTAAATTGGATATAAAAAAGCAATTCTTTATCAGGGTGGTGGTGAGCCACCGGAACAGGTTGCCCTCTTTCTGGAAGTGTTCAAGGTGAGGTTGAATGGGACTTTTAGTAGCCTAATCTAGTGAAATATGTCCTTGCCAATGGCAGGGAGTTGGACTAGGTGATCTTTGGAGGTTCCTTCCAGTCTAAAATGTTCTATGGTACTATGTGATAAACCTCAGCCAATACTTTCATCTTCTTTCTTTTATCTACAAAATCTCACTTAGTTCCTTTATAATCTTACTCCAAATCATTGTCCAGTACTGAGTTTCCAAGTACTGTCTTTAAAGTCAAGCACAGCAGGAAAGGGACAGCCATTGCTTCAAAAGTTCTGATGTCCATCTTGCTGCAAGGCTGTAAAATGGTCAGGAAATGGGATTCACATCAGCCAGCTTAGTATAATCTTTGTCTAAATCTATAAAAATTAAAGGAGTAGCTGCCTATTCATCTTCTCTTCCTTTTGTCATCTGTTATTAAAATAGGCACAGGATGTACTAGTAACTTTCTGTAAAAACACATGAGAATTCCCAAAGGGATTGCAGTATGCAAGCTGTATCACCCAAGTGTTAAAATAAACATAACAATACTCTTCCCAAGAGTGTATTTTCCGTAATGAATATTGCATTAGACACAATACAAAGAAGAGACAAGAAAAGAAATGGGTGGTTTTTTGCTTGTTAGTTTGTTACTCAGAGAAAAAAAAAAACCAAACCCACAAGCAAATACTTTTTATAACCTGACTGGACATTATCCTTCTTTTTCAGCTATTTTGCACTGAACAGTACAATAAAAGCATTTAATTCACAAATTTAATGTACAATAAACTTCACTTTATTTGCTTCTTCCATGTTCCATCTACTTTGCATAAAGAGTATGTAGTTTACAGCTGGAACCATTCACCATTTCAGGTTTTAACAACACTTAATTTTAAAAGGAGACATGTAATGATTGCTGTTTCTTTGAGCTGAGTTTCACAGCAGACCTTTGTTCAGCTACCGGGCTCGAATAAGAATGGCAAATATAAGCAATACATTGCTTAGCCATGACAAGCCTGACGTGCTTCTGTATTCATCTGGGAACAAAATGGTAATAAGTCCATTTATTTAGAAAAGGTGAGAGAACTTAAGAGTTTATGGGAGATGCCAGAGAAACTGAATGGAAGCAGTAGGACTGCAACTTTGGATACTTTGCTTGAATTCCATCGATTCTCTTTATATGGATTAACCTCCAATTTATGTTTCTTAACCTCTTTGTGTTCCATACTACTAAGGCTGGAAATACAGTAATCCTGTGGTGTGTTCATTTAACAAAATGAAGATCGAACCTTTGTGTCAACCTGGAAGTGCTACTCAAAATAAGAATGAATCATCTCCAGAGAGCTGCTGTGGAGAATGTTTCCACATGGATTTACTCCTCTAATTAAGCTACCTATCTGAGAAATCTCAGTTAGAGCAACTTTGTTAAGTAGTCCCCCTCTGTAGTCAGTGAAGAGAGATAGGCAACACAGCTGGGTAATTCACATCGATCAAATTAATGGTTTGAAATGGGGCTTTCTTTCTGAGAACAATATCAATCAGAAAGGAATGTATTTTTCATTAAAATCAATGTATAATGGACTAGTTTCCCAATCAGTAAATTGAATACCTTCATAAGTGCTTTATTACCTCAGGAATAAAAGTTATAACAAGAAAAAATCGTTACTTTGAAATGTACGCTGCAAAACATCTCTTGCTATGTATTAACAGCTTTTAAGCACAGAGCTGATAACTGATTCTGAGATTCATCTTAATGAAAAAAAGCTTTTAATTCAAATCCTAATCCTGCCATGTAAATTTAAAATAATTCGTACAACTCTTCACTATGTGAAAGACTTTGAATCAGGTATGTTTGAAATATCAACAGAAGTATACACTTAAAATATGAAATCTACTCTGCCTTCTTAAATTAAAGAGTTTCTAGGGCACACTTTCTGAGATTCAGATTGTATTCCTGCTATCACTCGAATTCACAAAGATAAAAGAATGTCAGGTAGTGAACTGTGGTCATCAGATTGATGAGAATAACTAGCAACTACTGAAAAAAGAAAAAAGACCTGCAATGAGCCAGTTAAAATTGTTATCTTTCTAGATTAATTTTTACAGTCCAAACCTGAATAAAAACCTGAATAGAGTGGATAAAAAGGACATCTTGGATCACTGGCAACCAGCAGGAAAGGTGTGATGTTTATGTTTTTCTCAGTGCTTTGCAGGAGAATTTGTAGAATCTAAGAGGGGAAAACACTTTATCTGAGATATCTTTACCCATATTCCTGTGTTCATTAAAGCAGAACAAACTCTTGAAAGACATAGTTGATTAGGGATTCTGTTATTTGTATAATAGAAATAGATGCAGAATAGCCTCCTTTAGTATCAGTGGAGACAGCTGTTGGAAGCAATACCAACATTCATACACAGAGACAATGAGATAAGTTTCTGGAAATTATACCTTCCCACTGACAGCAGAAGACAACTGACCTACTGATTGAGATGCAATCAATAACTGAACACTGCATGAGATTAATCTCATCTTTAAGATGATGTTTATGAAGTTAACACAAAATATTTTAAGAACCTTGCCAGATTAGGCATTAAAGAATACGTATTTGGTTACTGCTATGTATCTGTTAATGCTGGATAAGCTGAATCAATGGGCTGAGACCAATTGCATGAGCTTCAGCAAGGCCAAGTGCAGGGTCCCGCACATTGGTTGCAGTAACCCTATGAAGCACTACAGGCTTGGGGACAAATAGCTGGAAAGCTGCCAGGAGGAAAATGA
>NW_010178306.1:0-6200 GCF_000695765.1 Mesitornis unicolor | reverse complement strand
CTGTGGGATTCCTTACAGGCTCTAAGTTATTTAAAAGTGACGGATTTAAGGAAAACCGCCGTTTTTCCAAGGTTGCTCTCACTGGAAAGAGAAAGAAGCAAGGGTGGTGACTCATTTTGCTTTACGTTGCAGCCTTGGAGGGGGAACCTTTTTTGGGCTCTGCTGCCTTCTCACCGGTTGCTCCACCTTCGAAGAAGCCCTGGAGATGGCGTCCCACGGAGACAGCACCAAAGTGGACAAACTGGTGCGGGACATCTACGGGGGAGACTACGAGCGATTTGGGTTGCCGGGCTGGGCTGTCGCATCCAGGTAATGACTAACTTTTGTATGTATATTTTTATCTTTATATTTGATATTTTAATTTATTTTCATATTTTTATTTTCCTGGGAGATTCTGCAAGGCTGAAAATCTGGTTTGACTTGTCTTAGGAGAGCAGCCATTCCTCCTCCTGTTCTGGTTTAACAGATCTAAATCGCTTATGGCAGCGCTTTTTAAAAGTACATGTAAACACTTCTAATATGAATTACCTCGGTTCAATTAGCAGTTCCCATTTTCTCCTGGAATTGCGATGCAAAGGGACCTTTAACCCCCGAACTCTCCTTACAGCTTTGGCAACATGATGAGCAAGGAGAAGCGGGAATCCGTCAGCAAGGAGGACCTCGCGAAGGCGACCTTGATAACCATCACTAACAACATCGGCTCCATAGCGCGGATGTGTGCACTGAACGAGGTATTTGGGGCAAATCTGTTTAATGCTTCCTCTCTGGGGCATCCCTGGGGTGGTGCTGTCACACAGCAGCTCTGTTTCAGACGCTTCTGCAGATGTGTGTTCATGCTTGGCTTGTTGGATGTTCAGGAAGTTGAGATCTGCTCATTTTGGGTTCTTCAGTAGATTCTGCCCTTGCTCACAGAATCCCAGAATGTGAGGAGTTGGAAGGGACCTGGAAAGCTCCCCCAGTGCAACCCCTGCCACAGCAGGATCACCACAGCAGTCACACAGGAACACGGCCAGGGCTTTGGGTGTCTCCACACAAGGAGACTCCACAACCTCTCTGGGCAGCCTGGGCCATGCTCCAGAACCCTCACACTGACAAACTTTGGCCTCATCTTCAGCTTGAACCTCCTGTGCTCCAGCTTGGGACCACTGCCCCTTGTGCTGGCATTGGACATCCCAGAGCAGAGCCTGGCTACTTCCTCCTGACACTGCCCTTTACAGATTTATAAACATAGTGGTTTGGGCCAGATCGCTGCGCTGTGAAGGAATTTGGGGTTGGATCTGGGTCTCACGGGGTCCTCTGCTTCATCAGGAGTTACAGAGTCATAGAATCACAGCATGGTTTGGGTTGAAGGGACCTCACAGCCCCCCAGTCCAACCCCCATGGGCAGGGACACCCCCACCAGCCCAGGCTGCTCCAAGCCCCGTCCAACCTGGCCTTGGGCACTGCCAGGTAGGGGGCATCCACAGCTTCTCTGGGCGGACCCCACGGCTGTTCCTGTATCTTTGTGCTTTCAGCTTCTTTACAGTGCTGCCTTGTTGCATTCATGTCAAGCAGCATTGTACAGGGCTATGAAAGACCAGAGACTGCTCTTCGCTGCGCTCCCCTTCCTCTGGGATGTCCAAACTCATCCAAAACACGCTCCTGCCTCCTATTGCTCGTGGCAGATGCTCACAATTTACCTTTATTTTCTGCTGAGACCAGGCAAGATGTGTTAGAAACAGTCTTGCACACAACACTTCTGCTGAGTCCTCACTCTGGAGGACGCAGCTGAATGCAGAGAGGATGCTGGATCGTTAGGGGAAGGCGTTAATGAACGTGGGGATGGAAGAAAAAGCCATTCAGCTTTTTAATGATGAGTCAAACGTTGGAGTTGAAGATAGCACTTGGTGATCAGCCAGTGCAAGGATCTCATAGCCAAAAATCAACTGTTCTGTTCAAATTCCTAAGCTAGAAAGGCTGCAGCTACACCTCTGGATTTTGGGGTAGCATGGAAGAGCCTGGAGAAGTGCCTGTCTTGGTGTGACCCGGCTGGTTTGGCTTCCTGACAGGATTGTGGATGTTAAAATGTCCTGCAGATCCTGCCAGTGCTTTCAGCAGTCACTTAATTCATGGGATCGTAGTCACTGAGGTTGGAAAGGACCTTTAAGATCATTGAGTCCAACCGTTAACCTCACACCGTGTCCCTCAGCACCTCATCTCCCCGTCTTTTAAACCCCTCCAGGGATGGGGACTCCACCACTGCCCTGGGCAGCCCCTGCCAGTGCTTGACAACCCCTAAGGGGAAGAAATTTTTCCTAATATCAAACCTAAACATCTCCTTGCACAACTTGAGGCCATGTCCCCTTGTCCTATCACTTGGGAGCAGAGACTGACCCCCCTCGCTACCCCCTCCTTTCAGGAGCTGCAGAGGGGATAAGGTCTCCCCTCACCTCCTCTTCTCCAGTTGAACCCCCCAGCTCCCTCAGCCGCTCCCCATCATTCGGCTGCTCCAGACCCCTCCCCAGCTCCGTTGCCCTTCTCTGGCCACGCTCCAGCCCCTCAATGTCCTTCTGGGAGTGAGGGGCCCAAAACTGACCCCAGGATTTGAGGTTTGGCCTCAGCAGTGCCCAGCACAGTTCCCTTTTTCTGCCTTTCCTGTATTTGCAGAGCTGCAGGTGGTGGTTTTAAATCACTCTGAGCGTAACTTCTTTCTCCTCATCATCATTTGCAAGCAGAAAGTGGAATTCAGCCTTAATATTCCTTAACATTTTCTTCCTGGATACTTGCAGAACATCAACCGAGTAGTGTTTGTCGGCAATTTCCTTCGCATCAATACGATCTCCATGAGGCTCCTGGCGTATGCCCTGGACTACTGGTCGAAGGGACAGCTAAAAGCACTTTTCCTGGAACACGAGGTGAAATCACTTCTAAAATTCATTTTATCTCCTCTCAGAATTCCAGTCCTTCATTGAACACCTGGGTGCTCCGTAGCTCCTGATGCCACACAGCGGGTTCACAGAATCCCAGAATCCCAGACCGTTAGGGATTGGGAGGGACCTCAAAAGCTCATCCAGTCCAATCCCCCTGCTGGAGCAGGAACACCCAGATGAGGTTGCACAGGAAGGCGTCCAGGCGGGTTTTGAATGTCTGCAGAGAAGGAGACTCCACAACCTCTCTGGGCAGCCTGGGCCAGGGCTCTGGCACCCTCACTGAGAAGAAGTTTCTTCTCCAATTTTAAGTGGAACCTCCTGTGTTCCAGTTTGTGTCCGTTACCCCTTGTCCTATCATTGTTTGTCACCGAGAAGAGCCTGGCTCCGTCCTCGTGACACTCACCCTTTAAATATTTATAACCATGAATGAGGTCTCCCCTCAGTCTCCTCTTCTGCAAACTAAAGAGCCCCAGCTCCCTCAGCCGCTCCTCAGAAGGGAGATGCTCCACTCCCTTGATCATCTTTGTAGCCCTACGCTGGACTCTCTCCAGCAGTTCCCTGTCCTTCTTGAACTGAGGGGCCCAAAACTGGACGCAATATTCCAGATGCGGTCTCAGCAGGGCAGAGTAGAGGGGCAGGAGAACCCCTGTCCTGTGTTACTGCAACCACAGTTCCTGCAGCACCGGGTCACAAAAACCACGTGTGTTTGTCCAGTAAATCATACAGGAATTGTTTATTACCGAGTTTATGACCTTTCTTTTAAGACTTAATGATGGTTCTGTGCAGCTCTGCTTTCCAATACAGCCACTTTAGTTGGGATCTGTTTTGTAATGCACCTCCCTGTAGTTATTTCTTCCCACCACAAGTTGTTAAAACTCCGCTGTATGTGTAAGACTCCTGTTCTCGTGCCAGTTCTGTGCCGTAATTGTATTTTAATGGCTGTTCCTGTCTGCTCCCAGGGTTATTTCGGTGCGGTCGGTGCCCTCCTGGAGCTCCTGGATTCAGCCTGAGCGAGCAGATTCCCTACGTTGGACCTACGCCGTGGGGTCACAGAGCCCACGTTTCGCTTGGAAGCATCCGTTCAGCTGCTTGTGGGTGATGAGGAAAGGAGCAAACCCTGGTGTTTCTGTCCATAAACAGTTGAAACTTCAATTCCAGCGCAGCTGTGTTCAAAATCTGCTGAGCAGAGGTTGTGGTCGCTGGCATCAAGCAGCCTTTCGATGTAATCTGCTACCTGTTGATGGAGCTGATGGAGATTTCCACGCTGCTCCCTCCATCACGATCCCCTTGAGCGCTGAATCCCAACCTGGTTCTCACAGTTCACAGAGCTCAGCTGCGGTGGTTTATGTTTCACATGTGAAAGTTGTCACGGGCTTTTTGTGCTGGAAATTGTAAAGGGAAGGGAAATCAGCACAGCTCTGGCGCATGGGAGGCATCTGCCTCCTCCAGCCCACACCATGGCCTGGTAACACCGCTGTGCTCTCAGCGAGGCTTTAATTCCCCGTGGTTTCTTGCCTCTGTGTACAGATGATCAGAAGGTAAGGTACAAATCCTGTGTCTCGCACAGCCTAAACCCGCTCAGGTTGATGGCAGTTTGAGCCTCTGAGCTGGAGATCTCCTGAAAGCAAATTTGAAGATCGAATAGAGGGGTTGCTTTGTTGTTTGTTTCTCTTCTTCTCTGTTGTAAAACTTGGCTGCATTTACCTGTACCAAAGAGATTCTTCGTTTTTCAGTGATACACTTTTCAAAGGTCCAGTTTATTGTCTATTAATTGCGATACTAACGTGGTTTGTGGGGAAATCCTCTCCTTCCCATCCTCGTGCTCTGTTTTCTCCGTGCGCTGCAAACCAAGTGACTGCGGCTGTGAACCCCTGAAGACCTCGGGGGGTGGAAATGAATAAAGACTCGCTCGAAGCAGCAGGAAGAGGTGGTGGACAGGGGTTTGGAAAGGAGCAGCAGCACCCAGAGGGTTTGTGGTCTGCGTTTCCTTCCTCTCTTTGCCCTGCTCTTTGCAGAGCATCCCCGTCTGGGGTTTTGTGTTACGAAGGTTGTTAGTGCAAAGGCTGTTGGTGTTTTTCTTTCCCTGTGCATCGGTTACTGCAGCGTAACTGCAAATACTGGCTTGGTTGCATGATTCCTGCCTCATTTTTGGGCCTGAAAAGGGAAGACACTTCAACTTCAGAAGACATCATCTCTCCAGGTTGGATGCTGTGTGGTGTTTCTCTGCCCCGGAGCTCGGCTGGGTCAAGGCTCCAGGCAGCAGACGCAGTGTGAAGGAAAACATTTCCTAAACCGCACTTAATTGTGGGCCTGGAGCTTCCCTAATGGGGAAATAAATGGGGGGACAAAGGAGTAACGTTGATGTGAAGGGTCAGCCTTGCTGCGTGCTGTCTGTGTAAGGAAATTTCTGTGCTTTTCCTGCCGTGTAGTGCAGGTTTTGGTCAAATCCTGCTCCATATTCAATGTAACGCGGTACCTTAGAGGCGAGGGGTTTGCGCAGGATGATACGGAGCCCTTTGAGGTGCAAGGGGCCTCAGAGATCAGCTCAGCACGGGCAGGGACTTCTCCCACCACGTTCATCCCCAGGGCATCCACGGCTTCTCTGGGCAACCTGCGGGAGCTGCTGCATCCGAGACCTCATCCACTCCAGCTTGACTCCAACCAGCAACACATTTTGCCTTTTGGAAACGTCCCGGTGCCCAGGAGCTGCTTTGCTCCTCGGGAGCTGGAGGCTGACGGGAGGACGAAGCTGCCATCAGATGGTTTTGTTTCGCAGAGGGAAGGAGAGCGGAGAAACCAACGCACAGCTCAGGAACCTCTGCAGCAGCCCCGTGGCCACAAGAAGTCCCTGTCCTGAGGCGGTACCGGGCCGGTGGCGCTGGGAGCAGCATCCCACGGGTGTCCCCGTGTCCGTTCTGCGCCCTGCTTCGTGCAGCTCCATTCTTGGTGGATTCGGAGTCACTCCTGTGCAGTCCCATACCCAGCACCAAAGTCCCCGATGTATCGTGCGTATTCTCTTGTAAATAGCTCTCTTTTTATTTGTTCTGTTTTCTTCTTGTAATAAAACATCGCAGTTATTTTTATATCCTCGAAACCCTTCTCTGCTTCCAGTCTCGTCCTTCCTACCCCCAGAGCCGAGGGCTGCACGTTGAAATGGGTGTAAATGAGTCCTTCGCCTTCCCGTTGGTTTGTAGAACCTTACTCAAAATAACTCTTGCCAATCCTCAATTACTTTTCACTCCCCACGTGGGTTCTGCTCTCTGGACAGCAGTTGTGTCTCAAATAAGGTAA
>NW_010178305.1:0-237 GCF_000695765.1 Mesitornis unicolor | reverse complement strand
ATACCCTCTTCCCCATGTAATTAGTTGAACTGGGCCATCCCATTGCCCAGTTTGCAAATTTTTAACATAAACCTGAACTTCAGAATTTTTTCCCAGTGACCCTATATCTGTTGTTTTTCCTTGTAGGTGTTTCACAATTGGAGGTATTTCCCAATCCCTAGGTAAACGTAAAAAGTTTAACACATACACCGTTTTCTGTAAACGTCCATGTGGAGTTAATCTTACCTCTCCCCCTTT
>NW_010178304.1:13143-18195 GCF_000695765.1 Mesitornis unicolor | reverse complement strand
GCTTAAGTTGTGGTCAGGGCCGGTCAAGCCCGCTGGGCAAGGCTGGGGCTGCGGCACCCGCACCTGGGTCCGCACTGGTCCGGGTCGGTGCCAGAGAGAGCGAGACATTCCCTGCACCACCCTTAAATACATGAATTCGCAGGGACGCTGATTGGCCTGGCCCTGGTCAGAGGTGGGTCTGACAAAGGCAAAGGGGGAGCTTTTCAGGTAGCTTCTTAAAGGGCCATCTCCATAGCTCTTCCCCTGTTACCAAAGACACAACCAAAAACCCCTCACAGAAAACCCAATACACTATAAGAGACGCCTATATGGTGGAATATTCCTTCTGCTCCCTGAAGTGCCAGGGCAGAAGCCAGCTGCAGGGCAGGAGCTGCATAACTGTGCAATGCAGTGTTGAGCTTGAGAAAAAAGGTCCTGCTATGGATGTTGTAAGGTAATGAGTGAAGACCTTATCCTTCTGGATTTAGAACATAACTTTTTGAATAATACAAGCTAAAGTAGAAAGTGAAAATTATAGACCTGCCTTTCAGTCATGTTGTAAATTTTATACATGACTGAACTTGGAGCACTCCTTGCAGTTCCTTGTATTTCTTGCCAGTGTTGTTTCTTGCCTCCTAAAGGTCTGCTCCTAGTCTCAGGTCTCAGATGTAATTGTTTGCAATTACAATTTGGATGTAACACCCTCATCTTCCTGTGTGTTCATGAAGCCAGGACCACCTCTGATCACAGCATATGCCTACAAATGTATAAAGGAAAAAAACTACTCCCAGGATGGAACCTTATGCTGTCTTGGGTAAATTATAAATTAGGAGTCAATATCAGGGGAAGTAATGTCAGATCTTAACAAGACTGGTCAAGAACAAACAGTTTAATTCAGGAAGACTAAGTGCAAAAAAAAAATCCTATGTTTGAGATAATGGTCCTGATTTGTTGCCAAGATGAAATGCACCTCTACAGAAGGTCCTGCCCAAAGCCTCTGCAAATCCCTTCTTTAAAAGCTTAAGCAAGATCCAAGCAGTGTCCAGCTTTTACGTTGTCCTTATGCACACGTATATATTTCATGTCTGTGATAAAATGATAGAGGTTTGTGATTATGTTCAGTGATAGCAGAACAGTGATATTTTTTAAACTTTTTTTCCCCCCACAACTCTCTGTAAAATGTAGCACCTGGTTCAAATCATCTTCCTTTTCCTGCCCTCATACAGACTGTGCAAAGGAACTGTACTGAGAATCACATTTCCAGCACACAGAAATTTAAAAAAATACTTGAGGTGATTACTGGGAGTTTATTTTGGCTATCAGGCAGCTTTAGGTTATTTGATCAACTACACCGGAATCTTGGCTTGATGTGAAAATTTAAACAAATATTTTTGTCAGCAGAGAAGAATGCCTCCAGTAACAAAAGGCATGTTTGATGCATGCTCCAATTTTTTGTGTCAAATCCACACAGCCAGATCTGGATATCCTTTCTTCAGATTTCCAGCTGGCTGCAGTCTATAAAATAATGCCATGCCAAGATTATCTGTACTGAAGATATGGTATGATGAAAGCTAGTTCTGTGAAAAGATTTTTTAGGAAATGATGCTCTGCAAACTTTAACAGATCTCTAGAACAGTCTGAGTCAATCACAGTGTGCTGAGATTTTTGTCGTCACGTCCCCCCACCATAATATGGCTAATGTTAACTACCTGAGTATTAATTTTAGTTTCTTTTCTTCTCTTTCATCAACTGAATGTCAAGATGATGTCTATATTTCCTGCACATAAAGTAACTGGGCAAAGTTTCTCTGTAGATAGCTTTTCAGCGTTTTAATAAATTTTCTTTTGCCTGAAGAGAATTAGAAGCTGGCTTTTGACCTCCATTAATTTTTTTAATTTAATAGTTCTCTGCATGCATTAATAAATATTATTAACCATACTTTGTACTGCAGCATTTCCATTTCCTTTTCCTCCACTGCTTTCTCACTTGCTGCAGCAGGTGCCCTGTTAAGAACAGAATAGGAAAAACAGAGGGAATAAATGGAGGAAATCTGGGCCCATATCCCACCTCTTCCTCAAAATCAAGGACAAGGACTCTTAGCATGCCTCTGTCTACCAGGCTACTTTGCAGCTGACTGCTTCTCAAAGCAAAGCTATAATTATAAATGAAAGGTTATTTGATAGCATTGTGAAGGAAAATAACACCATTTAAAAGTCTGTCAGTTAAAAAATGATCAGAAGTGCTTTCTGACTGCAATACCTTAGGTAGCTATTGCATGTACAGTTTTTCAGTGAGACTGTGCTCTCTTCATTCACCTTGATTTCTGTGGGTCTGCCTCTACAGCCAGGTAAATCCCCTCTAGAGTAGCATCCTTCAAATCTTGCCTTTAATACCACAGTTCTTTCAAGCAGATCTTCCAGTTTACCCAAATAGTAAGTAATTCAGCTCCAAAGGAGGAAAAGACTCTAAGCTTATAGCATATCCTGAAGTCAAGCTGTAGTTGCCACTGCCGAATGGCAGCACAAGACGTCAGACTTAGAACCTTCCAATGGGCTTTGTAAAACAAGCAGTTGATACAAATCCAGTAGCTGTCTGTTCATTTGCTCCTAAGGCAAATGATTTTTTGTTTGTTTGTTAGAGATAGGGAAAGTGGCATCTGTCAGGTAATATGACGAGGCTATCCACTTTCCAGTCTGGCAAAGTATTTATCATGCAGGAACAATTGACCCCTCTAGTGGAACCAACAACGTACTGCAATAGTGTGTTTATGGTTACTTGCAATTAGCAACGCAAATTGATCCACACGTTTTTTTGCAAGACCCATAACATAATGACTCACTTGCACGGTGCCACAACATGAAGTGATCTTTTCTAAAATAACCTATTGTAAATCTTCAAAATGGAGGCCTTCTTTTTTGATGATGTCCAGAAAAGATAAAAGAAGAGAAAAAATGTCAACCCTCCTACTTATAATTACCTTTGTGCTTCTCAAGGCACAGTGTCTATTTTACAACTGTCTCCTTTTCAATACTTGTTCTTTTCTCTAGAGGCTGTATGAATATTGTACAATGCCAAGTACAGCTATTGGCACTTCACAAAGAACCTGGAATAATAAGTAAAAAGAATATGCCCCTAACCATGCAAAAAGACTAATGCTCTTCTGGTATCGTTTGCATCAATGATTTTAATACTTTTTTCTGCATGCAGGTCCCTAAATATTTTCATGTGTAAGTTGCTATATGACAAATCTGAACCCTTTGGCAACAAGCTTGCCTTTTTTAGTTAGCTTTTCTGAGCCCCTTAGAAGCAGTCTGTGAGTTGAAAATCCTTTATTTTCATGTTGCTACATAGATTGTTTGAATTCAGATAGTTAATGACTGGGAAATAATTAAAAAGTATTCAATGGAATTTAAGAATAATGAAGGATAATTTTGCATGAAAATTTTTACAAAGGTTGTTGTCTGAGGCAATGGGCTCAGAGTACTTTTCCATAGAAGAAATGGAAAATATAGAAATGAACAGAATGACGTAAGGAAGATCAAATCTTGTGCAGAGTGCACACATGCCCTTGCCTACTTTTCAAAAAAGCTCTTTTATTCAGTTCCTTCCTGGAACTCCTCCTTTGTTTATCTGTCACCACTGGCTTTGCCCACATCCTTGAACGTTTGAACTGGTGCCTCATGGTTTTCATTCTGTCTTCTTGCAGTATCTTCTTTGGCATTTGGTAAAGCTAGAGATGCTAACAGCACTGGCTAGAAAGGTAAAAGTGAAAAAAAGAGGAGATAACTTGCTCACGTCAGAGAATCTTGCGTCAACACCAGCATCCACATCCTTCTCCAAAATGCAAAGCCTTGTTTTAACTGACTACTAAAATAATCCATAGGTTTCCAAGGCAGTTTTGTGGGCTGGCTGAAGAACACATCTTGATCCAGTATTCATGCTTTTTTGGTCCTATTGGTGCTCGTTAAGGCGGTAACATTTTTTAAAGAGTATGAGATACGTCAGAAAAGGGCAATGAATCTACTCTTATGACAAAGCTTAGGTGTAACAAATTATTCCCTAAGAGTTGGTACTAAAGCCAGTTTAGTGCTCCAGAAAACAAAAAATGAAGGCAGTCAATGCTCATTAAAGTGCTGTCTCAGTCTCATAGCATGCAGCTTGTGAACAGCAGTTTGTGTTTTCCTCCACAAACTCAGAGCAGGATGCAGTGAAGCTGGAGGCATCAAAGGTCCACGGAATGCTTAATCTTTATAGAATTCTAGAAACATAAAATGATCAATTCGTTATTTACTAGCATACGTCTATGTAGACGTATATCTACAGTCCTGCTAGGATGCATGCTACTGCAGCACTTCTTCAGGAGCAACAGCACATGTCATAGCTGGCTCTATACACAGGAGCCTTCTCAAGGGGGAAAAGCTGGAAAAAGGGAATACTAAAGTCAGTCACTTGTCAAATTACTCTAAGAAAAACTTTGGGTTGCAAGACAATGAATATGAAATAATAATAAAGAGAATCTCCAAGTGACTTGAATGCAAAAAGTGATGTGGTTTGATGAACTGATGAGTAAATATTTTGACAGGGAAACAGCATATGTTCAGCGATCCAGTAGATATGGTTCAGCCAAGACTGCAGTGACCCATTTTGCTGTGTCTACCTCAGATGTCTGAGAACACAAACACACACATGTGAAAGAGTCCTCAGATAAGAAGTTTGTTATCAAAAAAACTGAAAATTGTATGCAGGTTTATATTTTAGTCTACTTAACCATTTATATTTCCCCATGTTATTTTGTCCTTAAGTTTTGTTTATGCCAGAGAAGATACACATGAAAGGTCTGTGATTTTCCCATTGACACTAAGGTCATTATGATCTCCATAGAAATGTCTGTCACATACTGTTTTTCTTCAAATCACAACATGATAGACTGTAATGATGCCTTTTAAGATGTCATAGTATGAGATGCTAACAAGTATTTTGGGAAATCTAAATGATAGTGTCATTGTCAGGATACTCCAGCACAGCAACCCTATATTGTCAGAGGATCATCTCTTTGTCTTTCTCCCTTCCCTC
>NW_010178304.1:4748-13112 GCF_000695765.1 Mesitornis unicolor | reverse complement strand
TCTTTCCCTCCCCCCTTCCTTTCATCTTTTCCTTTCCTTCCTTTCTGTCTTTCCCTCTTTCCTTCTCCATTGAGCCATAAACCTTAGGACTGCTGTTATGCCCATATAACTTTTGTTCCTGCAGTAACATCTGCCGAAACAGAGCATTAATACTCACATAAAATTTCAGTGCAGGGTGACTTCCCAGTACAGGTGCAAGTCTCTGATAGCAAATCCTTTAAACAAAGATCTGTAAGTCTAGGGCAAACTATATTGTTTGGAAGAAAAATAGAAAGAAATAGAAAAAGAGAGAGTTTAAAATATATTTGCCTGATATTGGCTACATTGTGGATTCCAGCCAGATGATTCATTGTCTCCGTTTTTGCTTCTGTAATTCTCACAACTGCATCAAATATCTGAACACTACTGCATTTGGGTTTTATATACATAAAAAGAATTACCTTTATAAGGGATGCTTTTTGTTTCAGGAAATCACACTAAAGCTTAATAATAATAGTTGCTAAAACACTCCTGAGTCCAGTCAAATCACAGAGCTAAAGAATTCCATGATTATCTATAAAAGATAGTTCTGCACTGTAAAGACTATATATATATTCTACGTCTGTCAAGAAAAGATTCGACATCAGTCCACAATCAAATTAGAGATAACATCAAATCTGTATTGGTAAATAAAAGAAATACAAATCCTTGAAGGGCAGGTGCAAATTAGATAAACCCAAATCCTGTAAGACTAAGAGAATGCAAGAGGTATTTAAGGCAGGAGCCAAAATTTAGGCTTCTATGTACCAGAAAAGTATTACATATATCATAACCACACATAAGACAACATTAGGCAGAAAGATTTTACTTCAGTATGTAGTCAAAGAGTTGGTGTATTTTAAAAAGAAAAACAAGAAGAAATACAAGCATAACACTAAGTAAAACTTACAATGGTAGGAATATGGAAAATGTAGGTAGGACAAGGTATTATTTTAAATCATATAGGGGAAAATGAAACTAGGAAATCCTTCTGTTGCGGATGAATCAAAGCCAATATTTGACATCACATGTAGCCGAAAATTTCGACAATATGTGTCTACAGTGCTGTTGCTTGTGTGTTTAGAAGCAGCAAATTCATCTATAAATTGGAACAGTAAGCTAGAAAAGTCAGTAAGATAGGAGCCTGAAACTCAGAATAAAAAAAAAAATCAGTTTTGTTAGCCTCTAACAGATTGAAATCCTGGCAGGGTAGAAGAAATGCAAGGGCCCTGCTGTGAGACTGAGGCAGGCTCCATAGATATCTGATGAAGGTAAATGCTGGTATACTAATGAACCATTTGTGCCTGAAGGACTGATGTTGCAAAAGTTAAAGTTGTTTATTATGTTTAGCAGAACTCTACAAAGCCTGAAAGGATTATGCTGGCACAAGAAGAGGAACTCAGCATCTTTACTTCATTCAAGTATTCATAAATCTATTACTGAAGCTAAAACAAATTACATACTTGAAAAAGACTTCATGAGCCTATTTTACCACTGGATGGGAGAATCAGAGGTACCTATCTGCTGTTTAGGCAGATGTTAGTCTAATCTGTTCATGAGAACTTAGAGTGCTGGCAGCACCAACACCTCAATTTTATGAAACTTAGTTTCATAATAAGTTTCAAATTTATCTAGAGCATTTTATTTATTAGAACAATTTCTTTTAGAACTTTTGCTATTTTCCATCCTATTCTATTCTATTCTATTCTATTCTATTCTATTCTATTCTATATTCTAAACGGGTCACGAGCATGCTGGAAGTCCTTCCCTACTTAGTGCCATATAAATGTAATAAGACTTTTTCTAGACTTCCAGTCACTAGTGATATAAAAGTTGACTGGTACAGGACTGAGGACAAACCCTTGCAGAAGTACTACAGTAATATGGCAATTAAGCTATTGGGATTTCCTCAAAAATATTCATTTTATCTAGCTTCTGTGAATATCTTTATCACTGGAATTAACTTGGAGAGCTACCCAACAAGCTGAAAAAACTGTTAAATCTACCATCCTCTTGGCATCTCTGATAAGCAGCTCTTCTATTACCATCAGAAAGACACTAGTTTTTATCCTGGTTTACCTTTGAACACAGGTTCTTAAAAGATTCTATCGTCTTACACCTCATGCCCCTTGCTAAGTGCATTTCAGTTTGTTTCCATGCTTTTCTCATTTTTGGCCCTAAACTTGTGCTGCACTTTTATACTTAAGCTTACTTTCTAATCTAAATTCTCTTTCTGTAGAATAGGTGGGAAATCTCATGTTCAAATTTATGTTTCAGTCAAATTGCTGTCATAGTCTGCTTGCTAGATTTTCTCTGTATTTGTACTGTAATTTTATGTCCAGTGCTGGCTCTCCTTAAGTGCCATTCCCTGAGACCAGCTGATGCTGATACATACCTCACTGTATCTTTTTTGAAATTTATTTGGTTTATTTGTGCTACCCCACGGCAAGCATTTTAATCTCTACCATTCTGTGATAATGATAATCTCTTAGTTCTCTTGGTTTGAGGTGTTTTTAGAAAGCTCACTCATCCCATTATTTTCCTGTGCTTCTGTGTAAAAAAATTGTCTCACCAATGGACTTGCTGGACAGTTTGTCTTCCGACATAGTACTTTTGCAACAGATATGTGGGTAGTTAAATAACCTACAGTCCGTGTGTTATGGCATAATAAAGCAGAACTCTTCTGTCTGTGCACCTGTATGAGAAGCAACAATCCCTGTGCCTTGGTAGCACGTACAGTCATTCAAAAGGAAATAAAGGAAAATTATTTCTGATTGATGCTAGTAAGGAAAATCAGTAAGTGTTTGCCTTTTACAACAAACACTGTCTAATAATATCCATATCCAATTTAGCTTGAATCTCTTAATTTTGTAACACTGGTTTTAAAATGATCAGTGTGTCTTCTGTGGTTTTGGTGAGTGATTAAGCTTGCAAGCAAAAGAAGACTACATTCTAACAACGACTGCCATTTATTAAAAGACAAGGATATTACTGAAGTCCTGACATTTGCGATCCTTCAGTCTTTAAATTGCTAAAAATCACTCAAATAAGATTCATGACTTACACCAGTATTATAATTATTGGTGCTAATTTTCCACAGACCTGCTATTGACAAAGTATATGGACCAAATTAACCTCTGCAATCAGTTAAATTCTCTCACTCTGTTTCTCTAAAGATGGATGTGAACTACTGTGTAATGTAACTCATAAAAGGGCACTTGTTTAAGGTAGAGCTTGCAATTTAGGCACTGGATGGCAATTTTAGACTTGGAAAAATCGGAGTACATCCATGGACTCTATTTAACTTTTTAAAGTGACAGTAATTGAGGATCATAGTTGTACCATTGAGTATAAAGAGGAAAATAGAAGCATATGTGCACAGAAACAGAACAGTTGTTCTTGAAGGCTTAGATCTGCTAAAGCAGTTGCCTTGAACACAAGTTAACAGCTATAGCTTGTAAGATCTTTTACGACCTTTTCCTCCTTCACTTAGTGCTGACTAGAGACTGGCAGAAGATAGTAACTGATGTTATATCTGGGTGGAAAAAAAATCAGAATAACTGGCAGAAAACCTTCTCTTATTTTGGCTTAATATGTAGCATATCCATACAAATAAAAAAGTGTGGCGTTTTTTCCAAAGCAAAAATAATATAAGGAAGGGTCCCAATGCATTTCCTCAAAGGAAAGCATATTTTTTAATCCTACACACTTCCTCCTCCATTATCCTCTAGGAAGCCAATGACCCTGGAGAAGGAAGTGTCTGTATATAAGCACTTAAATGCATCTTTTAATCTTTTCATAACCAGGTATATGCTTTGATGATACATTCACTAGTAGCAGAATGTATTACACTCATCTGATACTTCTTTTGTCTTGGTCAGTCCATTATACAGTGCTCAGTTATTTCAAAATAACTTTTCCCTCAGAGATTCTACTCTAGTAATAGTAACAAGTTTACAAGGTCTGGCTTCTTTATGCGAAGGTTATTTGCGGGATTCTTTTATTAGATTTCCCCAGGGCAGTTCATATTCTAAATTCATTAGGAAATATTTTTTAAATAAAACCAGAACAAACACTATGCACAACTTCTTTTTTACAGCTAACAGCAATGAACTACTTAACTATAACTTTGATAAGTGCTTCTCCTGCAACTGTGCTTCAATCTACCTTTAAACTGTTAATGGAAGAATACATACATTTGCTTTTGGTGACAGTATGAGAAATGGAATATATAAACCTGCTTTTAGCAGAGAATTTGCCACAAGGTCCTTAAGCCTTCATTGGTTATTTTATAAGTTGGAGCAGCTTGTGAACAGTGGCAGAAAAATCCCTTCAAAAGCATTTTCCTGACTCCAACCCAATTGTTTAATGCCAAAAGCAGTTCTAATCAACTTCCTTTTTTACTCCTTTTTCATACCTGAAGTCCAAAGAAAATGAGGACAACAGTAGAAAGAATTAATTATATACATATTAGTGTTCTGAAGTCAGGAAACAGGATTAATCATACCCAAAATACCCAGAAGAAAGTGTGTTTATAATCCCTGTACATTCTCATTAGCCACTTGAAACCAGTCTGTGGAAATCTCTAATTGGGGAATAAATTCTTTACAAAATCTTTGCCCCAGAATTGACTGAATCAGGACTCTAGGGGAAAAACAACACGATTAGCTTTGGCAGTTAGGCTCAGCTGAAAGTCTGAATAAGAAAACAGATTCCCTTAAAGAATATTGTTGCTGTTGTCCTAACTCAGAGCACACCTCGAACTGTGGTATGGACATCCTTACAGAAATCAGCGAAACTTTCGCAGTATAATTTTGAGTTCAAGGAAAAAGGCTCAGAGGTTATTTTCAGCCTTTCTGTTCCTATAAAGGTTACAGTAATCACAGTCACCTGTTAACAACTTTCTCTTCATTTTAGCATAGATTGCATGAGGTAAACTTCAGTGACATCTAAATCCTGACTTTTTTGTAAGTTTATTGTTAAGAAGGAAGCTTTCTCTATTTTTCCCCCTTTAATAGGCTAGTCCTCATGGTTGTTTCTGTTGAAGCAATCTCTTCATACATCTAGATTTGAGGTATGAAATTTAAGAGGTGAAAACTGCACGCAATGTATCTTGTGACATAGATAGACTTGGAAGGTCTATCTGAATTCTCCAGCATCTCTCTGATAGGTTGTGCAGCTTTTGCACTCAGTCCAATAAAGCTGGGATGGTAGCTCAATACCATGGAGCACACTGTCTGTGGTAGCTGTGTTAGCCCGACAGAAAACTGGGAAGCTGCTGAAACTACCTAAATGACACCAAACTGAGCCTAGGGAGTGCAGCACCACTCTTCTCGTCCTGCTTTTCTGTTCTGCTTCCACAGTAGTGGTAAAACATATGGGGAGCTGTGGAGGAAGAATTGGAGAGGAGGTCTGGGATGGAGGACTGTTTTGGGAATCTACCACAAGTTAGCAGTGGAAATGCTTCAAATAGATTAATAATGGTGAAGTAAGACATTCTTAAAGAATCCTGTTGGTATGAGAAAGTTGTGTAGAGTGGGTAGAGTCAGAGGAAGGACAAAAATCGAAAAAGTGTCGTCTCTGAAGACGGTTGAGTAAAAGCAAAGCTGGGGCACTGTGAAAACTTGGAAAGTTTGTGTGTAAAACAGATGCCTGAAAAAGAAAAAAAAAGTGAAATGCACACAAAAGGAACAGAGAATAGTTCCATTAGCCCTCTTATGATGTGGAAATGTGAATTGCTATATTTTCTGGCCAGGCATATGTATGCAAATATATGTAAATTTTATGCAGATTTTATCTTCAGCTTTTTTGATGCCCAGTGTCGTCAGGTTTATAATACAGTTATCCAGAAGGAATCAGTCAATTCTTGCTGGCAAGGCAGAAGCATTTGGGTATAGATGGAGATCAAGTAGTTTTTCTTCCAGTTCTTCTTTAATGACTGAAACAGAGTGAATGACTCTCTGAATTAGGCCATGTGCTAACTGGAAGTTATCTGTAAAGAGGATCAGAGGAGCCATGTATCCATGCATGGAAATAAAGTTATATATGTCTTCTGCTGGGAATTCCAAACTATAAGGCTGTTATAAATCACACTTCAATTTTCGCGATTCATATAAGGAGTCACTAGGGATATACTTTGGGGAAAATCCATCCAAAGTTAAATATCTATAGCTTGTAAAAGTTAGCTAAGAGATATTTTACATTCCTTTTAAATATTTTTTATAAGCGGATAGTATATTCAGGGCAATGTAAACCATTATTCTGTACTCTACACAGGATGGTACTGGGGACAAGGAAACATAAATTAAAAATGTCTATTTAAATATTATAACCTGAGGTTTTGCACTGAATATGGCTTTTTGACAAGTCCTGAAAAGACAACTGATTGCCAGCATCTGTTCTTCAACAAAGAGGCTCAAAGACAGGAGAGGGAAGAAGATAAGGGTGACTACTGTTCAGTGGAATATTCCCAAGCAGTTTTTGCAAATAGTTTCTCAAATGAATGAGCTGTAATTAACTATTCACATCCTTTTTGTGTTTGCTTTCCACAAATATTCCAACATATCAGTTTATTGGCAGCAATGATCAATGCACCAACGACTTTGCATTTGTAATTATTATTATTTTTACAAGCAGGCAGATTCTGAGAGATGTCCTCAACCAGTTAGAAAAAACCCCTGTGACTGTTATGTCCAATCAAACAAGTCCCTTTTGAATTACAAATATCAGATACTTTGATTAAACTGCCTTACAATAACCTGCATATGAAAAATATTTATAGAAATTATTCAACTAAAAAATTAAATAATTGCATGTGAAAGTGACAAATAGAAAATGAAGCAAAAGGCCCCTCATCAGAAACGAGTTATAATTTATCCAGCTCTGTTGCTGATATATGATTTTCTCCAGTATTTCAACTATATAATCAAGTTTTTTTAGAAACCCAAACTGCCCAGCAAATGGGTGACTCAAAGTAATTCAATGACTGTATTCCATCACTACATCCAGAAAGTAAAGTGCAACCAACAGTCAAGTTCAGCCCTGATGGTATCACGGAAGTCTGAGTTAAGCTGTAACAAGCTATTTCACATTGGCTGAATCTTCAGCATCTTATCTTTACCCAACAGGTCCAGCACCAACTGACAGAAGTTAAGATGCTGGACTGAGAAGCATTGGCTTCATGTGTGAAACAAGCTTTGCATTGCTGAATTTATAACATTCGTTTTTCTGTTCTACTTATAGAGTAATGTCTCAGAGAGACCCCCTATTTTGGAGTGTTCATTTTCCCAGCTAACATTTGCACATTGCAGTTTCCTTCTGGAGAAGCAGCCATCCCAGGAACAGCTCCCTGTGCTATTCCCATTGCAGACTTTATTCAACACCACACATGAAGGAAGTTTCAGCTTAACTTTGTAACCATGGGATTTTTTTAAAAGATTTGTTTCACCCCTTCCTGTTATCAAATCTGTAGCCCTCTTAGGCAGTTTTGTCACGTCTACCTTCTCTTTATTATGGAAAAGCAGTATTCTCCCTGTTGTTAAGGTTGCAACTAGCTTTTAAAGTCCTATTTTTGCCCTTCTTTAACTTGGCTTCAAAACTGGTTTGGCCTAAAAATTTCCATACTTTGAAGGAAAAGAAGGATAATTAATTTTCTTCAAACAGTGTATAATCAAACTATTTTTGATTTAGAGGTCATTCAAAAATTACCCTGATTGGAAATTTACTTATTTAATATTTTGCTACCTCTAACTCAAAAGCTGCTTGCTATGACCTCTTCAAACTTTTTCTATAATTAGATCCATTTGATAATTCCCAGCCTTTTAAACGAAAATTAAAAAAAAAAAAAGAAAAAAAACCTCAAACCCCAAATCTGTAATTTTGAAAGATAATTATGTTTTTCTTATTTTCTTTGGCCATATTCTTGCCCCTCTATTTCAGAAGATGCTTTTGTTTTCTGTTAGATTCAGTAGAAAAAGTGGTTGTTCATAGGCTCATTTGTGACCCATCAATGTGCACTCACAGCCCAGAAAGCCAACCATATGCTGGGCTGCATCAAAACAAGTGTGGCCAGCAGGTCGAGAGAGGTGATTTTCCCCCACTACTCACTACATGAGACCCTACCTGGAGTACTGCATCCAGCTCTGGGGCCCCCAGCATAAGAAAGGACATGGACCTGTTGGAGCCAGTCCAGAGGGCCATGAAGATAATAATTGGGCTGGAGCACCTCTCATATGAAGAAAGGCTGAGACAGTTGGAGGTGTTCAGCCTGCAGAAGAGAAGACTCCATGGAGACCTTATAGCAGCTTTCCAGTACCTGAAAGGGGGCGTACATGTCAGATGGGGAAA
>NW_010178304.1:0-4717 GCF_000695765.1 Mesitornis unicolor | reverse complement strand
AGAGTCTTTTTCAGGGAGAATAATGATAGGATCAAAGGTTATGGTTTCAAACTGAGAGAGGGTAGATTTAGATTAGGTATAAGGAGGAAATTCTTTACTGTGAGGATGGTGAAGCACTGAAACAGGTTGCTTAAGGAAGTTGTGGATGACCCCTCCCTGGAAGTGTTCAAGGCCAGGTTGGATGGGGCTCTGAGCAACCTAATGAAAGGTCCCCTTTAACACAAACCAGTCTATGATTCTTCAAGAATAAACATGATTCTTGAGAAGAAACAGTAAGATACCTTCGTCATAGACGCAATTAAAAAAAGAAAAGGATAAATTATCTAATTTTTTTAACGGTTGTTTGATAAATGAGAGTCAGGCGGATCCTGTAAAAATCCAGTCAGGATTTTATTTATTACAAGGTGCATCTACATTAGTATATCAGCTCAGGCCAGTAACGTGCTCCTGGAATTAATCTTTTGATGGTCCCTATTCACTAAACCCAGCTGTGTCCCATTCAGTCCAGGAGTCCTGGCTGGAGCTTGTTCTAAGACCACTGAGAAATGTGGTGTGAATGCCATATGCTCACTGCCTGCTGCTTCTCTTCATAGGTCTGTTCTAGCTACATCTCCCTACTTGTTCCCCTTGATGTAGCTAAAAGACTACAGAACTTTGTGAATATAGTGAAAGAAAGCATTTCTTACAGGAAAGGTGAAAGCAGCTGCCACAAGAGCAGTAACATGTGCAGGAGATGGGGAACACAGGGAAGCTCCTCACAGTAAGCCGAAGCCAGCAGCCAGAAAAAGCAGGCAATTAACAAGTAAAGCTAAAAGGCATGTAAGAAAAATTTCTAACTGATGAGGTTGTGTTTTGTGGTTTAGGGGTGACCCGGCCACTAAATCCTGGACAGACACTCTCTGTTAACCCCACTCCCCTTCCCAGAAGGGAAGAGAAAAGAGAATAACGGAGAGAGACTTTACGGGTTGGAAAATAAAACTAACAGATTTAATAAAACAATAATACTAATACTACAGGATAATAATGTAAATAGGAAAATAATGAAATATATACAGATATGTACAAATATATACAAAACCATTATAAAATCCTTCCCCCACCCTCCCCCGAGTGACGAATATGTCACCAGAGGCTGTGCAGAGCAGGGCACTGGAAAAGTCTCAGATTGAACTCAGCAGCAGGTAGGAGCAGGATGCAGGACACACGAATCAGGATCAGAGACAGAAAAACCAGCAGGGTTGTGTTCAGACCTCGGTCTCTGCAGGATCGAGGTGGATGGAAGGATCCAAGCTGGAAGGGCTTCACGATGGAAGAAGGGATCAAGACCCTCGTGATCTCTCGTCTTTTATACCGATAATGATGTATGTGGGATGGAATATCTAGTTGGTCAGTTTTGGGTCCATTTCTCCCCCTCCCCTGTAGGTGCAGACACGGCACCCATGATGAGACAACTGACCTTGAGCATATCTTCTAGCAGCACTGTTTGGGAAAAACATGCTGCTAGTTTTCAGCAAGTTCAGCCACTTAAAGGAGACTGAGCTGAAAAGTAAATTCACTAAATAGAAAATTAGTTCTATTTAGCTCAAACCAGGACAGGTTGAGAAGGAATGTTTTAACTAAATCAGAAACATGAAATCCTTCAAATGGCATAGATCCAGAACTTGACCAGAATTGCAAAATTGTCAATCACTATGCAGCAAAAACAGAAGTATTAACCATTAGCATGATGTATTCATCTCTTACAGTGATTAATTAAATACTCTCTATTCCATTAGTAACTGGGGAGGATGTGAAACAAAAAACATTAAGCATTTTAGAATCTACTGTTCCCGATAACTTGCATCCAGTAGCATTAAAGAATTGGCTTAGGAGCACTCTGAATATTAATGTTGATTTTGAACAAATCTTGATTTGTGGAAAAAAAACCATTCCAGATGACTAGTAAAGAGTCTTACTATTTCAAAAAGACTGAAATTAGATGAAATGAAGAGCTACAGGCTACTTAGTCTGATATCAGTTTCTCTTAAAACCAGGGAAGGGCTTTTATGGGACACAGTAAAAAGAATTAAGATTTTAGCATAAATAATGTTAGTTAATATGGTTTTATGGAAAACAGGTCTTATCAAGAAAATTTGTTATCATTTTTTCATAAGATCATCTAAGTCTGGATGATAAAGATTAAAGTGTCGACATAATATATTTAGATTTCTGAGATGAATTTTGCTACTTTTACATTACATTACAATTTTTTTTTTAAATAGCACTGTACAGACTCAGTACAGACCAGTGTAAAAAATAAATTAAATAGCTTAAAAATCTGATAATGAATAAAGCACAATCAGGAATTCCAAGTGAGATCCAATATAAAACAAAGGCATTTGATTCATAGGAACTGTAGGAATTGTCTCAGATCAGTGTTTAATACTTTAACAGCACTTAGGATGATTCAGAGGGGGGTGCTCAGAGAAATATAAGGGTAGAGATGTGGGATAATCTGTGACACAGTAGCCCTCCCTAGCTCAATTTGGCTCAAATAAGAGCTGTTTCTTTCAGTCATTACCCCTGAAAACTCTGGGTACTCCCATTTCTGTCTAGCAGTCTCTTTGTGAAACCTCTTCAATTTCTGGCCCCACTGATTTACTCAGTTTCAGAATCTAATTATATGAAATAGTATTTCTTTTTCTGTTTTACTCTAATTCCTTTGCCTCTCCCTTTGTGTGTGTGTGTTACAAGACATACCTTCACTTTAGCCTTCATTAGTCTGCAAATTTGACATCCCCTTTTACATGGTCAACAGTCCCAGTATCTTGGATCTTTTTTCATAAGAGAACTTTTTAATGCTCTTGATCATTCCCATTGTCCTTCACTGAACCCTCTCTAAATCAGCATTATTGTTTATAAGATGGAGTCACTGGTACTGCACACAGTATTTCAGATCAGACTATAGCATTGGTAGTTTAATCCTTTCTCTATTAGTTCCCACTCTTTATGCATCTTAATATGTTTGCTTATCTGGTACAGCTGCACATTAAGCAAAAGTCTTTACTGAAGTAATTTACAAGGATAACTAGATCCCCTTCTGAAGTTGGCACGCTAATTTAGATCTCTGTGAGGTGTTGAGTAATTCATATTTTTTCCACTTGGTGTACCTTTGCTTTTGTTGGCAATTCATTTGTCAGAGTGAGTAGGTCACACAGTTTTGTTTGTTTCAGAAGTCGCACACAATCATCTCTGAACTTAGGCTGAACTATTTTTTATCCCTTGCAAATTTTGCTGTCTCAGAGCGATTCCCGTTTCCTAGATGATTAATAAATAAGTAGATGAGCAGGAACCTTGGGGCTCACCGCTGTTATCCCTTGACATGATGAAATTGACCATTTAATCCTGCCCTTCACCTCCTTTCCCTCCACCACTTCTTGATCCATCACTACTTAGCTTTCTTCGTACCTTCTTGCAAAGAATTTTGTCAGTGGCCCAGAGAGGTTAGAATAAATTACACCAGCTGCTCTTCCTTATTAACATATTCAAGGAGTTCTAGGAGATTAACACAACAATATTTCCCTCTGCAGGAACTGTGCTGATTGGCCCTTATTTGGCCATGGTCTCCCAAGTGTTTTGTAACTTTGTTTTAAATTATTATTTCAACTAATTCATTATGTTCACCCATAAAACTTCCTGGTCTATTATTCCCCCAAACACCCAGAACCTTTTAAATATATAGGTATTTAAAGACACATATTCATTCTAGTGCTCTTCTGCATATTTATCAATTACCTGCAGCTGGTACTATATCTTTAATGGTGAAACTTCTAGGTGATGTGGTGAAAGTAAAACTGATGAGGTGAGATGCAAGCGCCTAAGAATGTGGCTTTTGGACAGACGAGCGGAGTAAAAGCAGCTCACAATATAAAGTGCTATTGCTACTGAATATATAATTCCTTACTCATCCTGTTACTGTGAATACTTTGATAGCTGAGCCCAAACTTCAGAGAGAACAGAGGCTGAGTCAGAGACAGATATATTAGATAAGGTTCAAAAAAAGCTCTCCAAGATCTGAAATACAAAATATTTAGAGAGCATCGGGGAAGCTTGGTCCATTATCTATATTCAAATGAACAGGTAACTTAACTGTGTTCCACAATTATTTAAAAGGAAAAAAGTTTTTTTGATCTTTGGAAAAGGAGCAGAAATGCAAATAAGCACTGATTACAACTGGCAGCAAAAGTAGAGTTACTGCATTCCTTTTAAACCACAAGGCCTAGTAGGCTGTGGAATACTCTGCCAATTGGTGGAATTTCATTCACTTGAAGTCTTGAAGCCAATCATAAGTTCCCTGATGAAAGATATGTTGAAAAAGAAGTTGCAGGTTCCACAGAGTATTTACCAAGCAAAGTTGTTCACATGTAAATCACAGAATGACAGAATGGAAGGAGTTTGATGGGACCTTGAAAGGTCATATAGTCCAAAGCAGGTTCACCTACAGCAAGTTGTACAGGAATGCGTTCAGGTGGGTTTTGAATATCTCCAGAGAAGAAGACTCCACAACCTCTCTGGGCAGCCTGTTCCAGTTCTCTGTCACCCTCAAATTAAAGAAGATTTTCCTTATGTTCAGCTTGAACTTCCTGTGTTCTAGTTTGTGCTCGTTGCCCCTTCTCCTGTCGCTGAGCGCCACTAGAAAGAGTCTGGTCACAGAATCACAGAATCACAGGATCGCTCG
>NW_010178303.1:0-217 GCF_000695765.1 Mesitornis unicolor | reverse complement strand
TCTCGCCATATGAAGGCTCTGTCTCCCTTTCTCGCCAGATGAAGGCTCTGTCTCCCTTTCTCGCCAGATGAAGGCTCTGTCTCCCTTTATCGCCAGATTCAGGCGCTCTGTCTCTCCAGATGAAGTCTCTCACTCTCACCAGATGAAGTCTCTCTCTCTCTCTCTCTCTCTCTCGCCAGATGAAGTCTCTCTCTCTCTCTCTCTCTCTCTCGCCAGA